>NW_027464645.1:1102500-1402500 GCF_043290135.1 Rhipicephalus microplus | reverse complement strand
TCAGAGCTATTCGATCATACCAGATGGGAAACTTCGTTTCGACAACCGGTCGTATCTATGAAAAATATTGCGGATGACACGGAACTAACTCGCTGCCTGGGAGAGGCAACAAAAAACACACCGCATCACCACGATCGCTGAAGCCCTCGACGTCAATGCGGGGGTTGCAGAGGCAAGAACTGGAAGTACTTTGAAAGCCATTGGAAGCATACGACCACAGTATCACCCTCAATATGCTAGTGGCAAGTTTAAGCACATCGTCCGGTTCACCAATGCGTCGTCAGTCACGAGATGAAGCAACGCATTACCGCATCCCTCTTTTCCGTGTTCCAGCCTGTGCACATACGTATATGTATGTACTATGTCTGAAAGAATCGACTTCAACATTGACGAAGTCGTTGAAGAAGTGCTGTACGCTATAATTCAGAAGTTCCATGTCAGTGCTTATGAACTAATTGATTAAGTATCCTTGTGAACACTTGCGCGAAGTTTATACCGAGAAGATTGAGGCACACGCTTACGGGAATATTTCTTCTACTTATTTACCTGCTCGTACACGCCTTTTAAGTGCTACGCTAGTAATTAGGTAATTTCGCACGATGCTTAATCATTTCTTGTGCATAGCCGCCGCAATGGTTTCGGTGCCCGGTTGATGATATGAAAGTCAGTGGCTCGATCCCAGCAGCGGTTGTCGCTTTCCGATAGAGGCGGGATACTGAAGGTCCGTGTTTGCTGTGTGATGTCAGGGCAAGTTAAAGAGTACGAGAAAGTTTAAATATCCGAAACCTTGCACTATGGTATGGCTGATAATCATAGCGTAACTGTGAGATGTCGAACTCCACAAATTAATACTAATTTTTCTTATACATTCTCGCTTTCCCATTGCATAATTGTAGCATCTGGTTCGCTACCCTGCCGTAAGGGGAGGGAATGAGGAGGAAATATGAGAAGGAAAGCGAATAGAAAAATAGACGCGTGAAGCAAAAACAAAATGAACAAGAGCGAGAGCGCTATAGCATATTCAGTAAGCAACTACCACTCAAGAAATTCAATAAGGCCTTGACTGATGTTATGCGTGAAGACAGATCGCATTGTCATTCGAGCACTGGTTAGTTGGACAAGAAGCTGTCGTCAAGGCGGGCTTACGAAGCAGCTAGCGGCAGTCTGTGGGAGCTGTAGCGACGGCATCCCAAATGCAGTTTAGCGGAACAGGTTACGTGCTGGTTAACCTCGGTGCCGTTTCTCTGTGTTTTCTTCTTCCGCTATATATTTCTCTTTCGAATAAAAAGTCCCTTCAACGTCAGTTTCAACGCAGAAATTACGCTATTTTTAGGACAGCGCGAGTGATATTTTTCAGTCCCAAAATATTATGAAAAAAAGAGAAAAGAAGATCCTCGCGCGCGATCGCTGCGTTTCTAATGGCACTGAAACGACGCCTCGCAACCACCTTCACGATGCTTACCAGACGCACGTAAAGCCAGACACTTTTGCAAACCGGCAATGAAAGCAAAAATATTATTACAACAAAAAAAGCGAGTGACCTCCGTGGAATGCCGGTCAAAGCGGAAACGCACCCTAACTTTCTGGAACCACGAGACTGACTGTACTTTTCAGATGCCTCGAACAAAACGCGAATGCCGGATCCGGGCAGGGATTGTCGAGCGATGCGTCTAGGACGACATGGCGTCTTCAATCATCCATAATGGAAATTTTTCCCAACCCCCCTCGCCTTGAAAGTGAAAAGGGTGACGGAGCCCCAACGAAGATTCAGTGAGAAAAGGCTGAAGAAATGTTCGCTTGGGGCTAAGTGAGGGAGGAAGTGAAAGAGGGAGCACAGGGAGCGGACAAGGGAGCCTATAAGGTCAAGAGGCACGATAAAAGCACAACCGCTGGCAGCATCGCTATGAAAAGACGGTAAACAAAACCGTGGAGTACCGTAAGAAGACCAGATCTTAGTAATGCAGGAGGAAGGAATCGGGGTGAGCCACCAGAGGGTGGATCAAAAATGAATAAGCGAGAATGATGGCGAAAATAGCTGTGCAGATTTTTTCGAGTGAGGGGTTTTGGAAGTGCCGCTCTCGCGTGATAGCTGTGCCATAGCTCCCTGCTTTTTAACGCTTTACCCGATAACTCTCGGTACGCTCAAACCATGTGCCTAACGCGTATTCCATTCCCTTTCCCTCTCTCGTCCTACATCTCTTCTTCCCCTTTGTTCGTTGCTCTTGTGACTTTTCTTTCCTTGGCGCACGCTTCCTTATCAATCAATCACCCAAGAATTGGGGGTCAACCTCGCCTGAATGAAACCAAGGCGGTCCAAGAAGCCAGAGCGGAGGCCCCTTCATGACTTGGCAGTTCAGGCAGTAGTTAAACTTCTCTTTAGTATACCTCCATTAGCGTTCATGGAGCACGTGGTGGCAGTGGCCCAGGAAGCATGTCTGGAACACCTAACTATTAGCTGAAATGTACACAGTAAGGTTCACCACTAATGTCCATCTGGCCACCAGTGGTCACCGACTGGTCACCGTTGTCTTTATGTAGTAAGTGGCCCCTTTCTTTCGCACTTCTCCCTGTTTCCGTTGTAAAACTTAGCTGACTCAGGATTGTGTGGATGATGGGCAGTTGAGGTAGAGGTTCACTTGGACATGGACGACCTCCCCTCTCCTTTAGTTTTTTAGGGGAGGCGTGAAGTCTACCTCGTACTCAGCCGGATCTGTGCCGTTATTGTTAAAAGTGCAATGTTGAGGCCTTTGTGGTTTTTGAGCATAATTGCTGCTGCGGACCCCTGGCGTTGCTTTCAAAGAACTGCTTACTCAATTTCGTACCGGTCAAATTCCCCGATTTGCCCAGAAGACTTCTTCCGATTTCAGGCCTGTCTTCCCGACTGTACTATCATGGTCATAGATAACCCGACGAACTGCTTCAACCCAATACCAAAAGAAAAAGCAACAATTGCTGAAGTGCGACCAAGCTATGCAAGTAGCTGGTGAGCGCCGCAGTTGTGTAAGTCATGCTGGGTGAAAGATTTAATCAGAAGAAAGATAGTGCATTTCGAAGCAGTTTTGATTAGCTAAGCACCAACCGATGTCTGCCAAGGAGTCTAGCTTGCGTGAAACAAAAAAGAAAACGTGCATTGGGCCAGCCTGCCAGTGGAATAGACCATAAATGAACATGTACCACGTTCGTGTGTTCCATTCAAAGAAAATTACCCACTCTGGTTCGCACGGTTTTGAATAGCACAGGCTCGGCTAAGCCACATGCCTCTTCTTGGGAACACGCGTCAAGAAACTAAATAAGGAGATGACCATTGATCGAAAGGTGAAGTACTAAGAGGATTTACTACGGTATTACCGAAATGAGATACGCATAACTCTGTTTATTGAACTCTAAACTACCAGTGTAAAATTACCCAGGATGCAATCGTGATCATGAAATCAGCCGTTAACCGCGTTCATTTCAATTTACCGCGAGCAGAGCAAGCCACTTTCGGCTGTCGGTGAAACGAAAGCGCCGTTTTGATGCGCCGTGCAGCGCCGTTTGCCCCACATGTTTATTACAGCCTCGAGAACTGTTCCGCAGTGAATTCTTAGTACGTTCGTAAAGTGTTGCGGGGCTTCCTTGGTGTGGTCACTAGAGAGAAAGACTATTTTGTTGACCAATCACAGGCGTTGCCCGAAACTTTTTTTATTATTTTTATTTTGCCCACCGTCCTCTTCTCATCTTATGGCGAGTGTCTCGATTTCGGAAGTCCCTGTAGGGTTTAAGGTATGTAATTGCTACTTTTACCCCAGGAAAGCCTAGTACCAATAGAAAGCCGCAGTGATAAATTCGTCATAACTTCATTTTAATTTCTTAAACCACTATAAAACTCATAGAGACTCATTTTTCTTTCGGACTCAACTAATCAACAAGGCAGAGGGTGTATATACGGTGAAACTTTACGCCTTATAATAGAGACCTCCGTACATGCCTATGCCCTCTACCACTTTGCCACCCTTGTTGTCTACATACGGTTCCTGTATCGAAAAGGTAGCCTCTCCTTTGCGGTATATTTTTATTTTTTTATTCTAAGTTTGCACATTTATTTTTATCAGCTGCATGGCATACATTCAACCATCTCCAGTCAAGCGCCCTGAGCATTCTTTTTTCCGCTTACGCAAAGTTTGCAAAGATGTAGAGAAAGAGAGATGTTTTATGACGAAAATGAAGGACGATAGTCGACAAGGGGAAAAGGAAAAGGGTAAGAAAGAAAAGCCTGACGGGAAACGCTCAGCTTCCAACATCAATCACTTTGATGAAAGCTAATGAAGGCGGATATGCAGCTCCAACAATGTGTTTAAGACATTTTGTTTTGTTTCACCTCAACATTCTCCCACTTCATCGTTGATAAGACGAAAAAGCGAGGCACGATAGCCCACACTACGGGATGTTTAAAATGAAAAAACACGGGAGCTCGCTTCGTTATATACCTGTCAACTACACGCGCCCATTTTAGCCAACACCGGGAACAAGCTCAACTAGATTTTGCCGATATACACTTTCTTCTATTGAAGGGAAGTTGGGAATAAGAAACACAAAGTGCCCTGAAAGCGGCATGAGTTGGCCGTAAAAATTAGTTGCTAGCGCAGGACGTATAGCTGCTGCTCCGCTTGTCGTGCCGGCGAAACAGCCTGGTACACAGCTTGAGCTCACGGGAACTCGCGCTGCTTTTGAACGTTCGCTGCGTTCGTGCCCGCGCACCTGCGAAGTCTTTTGAAGCGCTTACTGCGCAGCAAAACAAGGGTCTCCCATTATGCTCGTGTCAAAAGCAGCACGAGAGGAACACGCGAGGGACAAAAGTAAAAAGAAACCGGGAACGTTCTCGACAAAATGCGGGCCGGCACAGCATGCGTGTATTGCAAACATTGGTCGACGACGTGAATTGATGGGTCTGGGCGAGTAATAGAAGAAAACAATGACCACAAGGTACGGTGTTCTTTTGCTTAACGTATTTTCTTTGGTGTTGTAGTTTTCGATTCTAATAGGTTAAAAAGGGGGAAGGCGTCGCCGTGTAATATTGCACACAGAATTAGACACGATGTCTTTCTCTTGCACGCAGTCTATATATATTTGGTGAGCAGGCGTACGAAAGCACGCAAATATGTCGCTAACACCCTTTTCGTAAACGTGAGGTTCTGAAGAAAGAATAAAGTTAACGCATACTTTTCAAACAACAAGGCAACAGCGAGCTTTTAGAGCATACTTTCGAATTAAACATAGCTTACAAAAAGGGTGCGAAGTAGTATAAGCGAATACAGTGGCTGCAATGGAAAAAGAAACACGAATAAATGTACCCAGATGCAGTTAAGGCATGACGTAGTGCTTTCAAGATAGACCTGAAAGTAGTTTTACAGCCGGAAGCTTTCAATAAAAGCGTTAGCCTCCAAGAAGAACGCGTGGAACAGCTACCGCAATACCATGGCCACAGTATCCGTGTACACCCTTTTTCCGTTTGTTCGCCCGAAACCTAAACTAAAGAACCGGAAAGACAAAACAGGATCTCAATCCGGCTCCAAGTACCTACTGCACGCACCAATAAAAGTAATAAACAGATACGAAAAGAGAGAACACCGCGTTCATTTATACGTCACTCCGGTGAGCGCACAGTGTCCATCGTGGCTGAGAAAGAATGGCAATTTAATTTAATTTCAAGACGGGCCGGATATCTCCATTGGTGGATCGTACATCACAATCAAGAACTATAGCGGCGCGCTCCATTGCTAAAGTCAGTGGGCCGCGCACAACCTATAGGAGACTGAGATAGATGCCCACTCTTTTTCCGGCTGGATGTGTCTCCTTCTATCTGGCACGGATATACCACGTAACAATAAAAAAAAAAGCCAAAGCACGAAGCGGAGGAGCTGAAAGAACACTAAAACAGAGCTTGTGCAAATTGTAACGTATACAGTTGACGTTTTAAATAAACAAAGAAAACGAGAACAGACCTTCATGGAGGGTAAGCAAGTGTGCCGGCAAAACTATTCTGAGCTCAATATGACGTAATAAAGGAACAAAAAGAAAAACAATTACCCGCGCCATCCACCGGTCTGTCCCAACGGGAAGAAAAAAAAAGAACGCATAAAGCGGCCATCTTTGTGTAGGGTCCCACCCAGCAAAACAAGGATTTATACGCGGAGAATCCTAAACCGTATATGGTTCTATAGGACCGAGAAAAAAAAAGAAATAGGGCTCAGTAAGAATTTCGTCGTTTCCCGCTTGGCTTAAGCGTTACTTGTGAGAAAGAAAGAGAGAAAAAAAATGTGGATGATTGAAGTTTGTTATGTTCTGTTGTTGGTGAACAGCGGCGATATAATTAAAGAGTGGGTATACGTTCTTTTTTTTCTGCTTTGCCAATTTACAATTTCCAGATTTGTAGAAGGTACAGTGATGCAGCTCACCTGCGTACGTTTCCTCACAGAGCTGTATTTCCAATGTATTACGCCACGCCCTTTCGGCACAGTCACGCAAAAATTTTATATCAATCCGTCTTTACACAACACTTGCGAAAAAAAAACGTACAGTGGAACCTAATAGAGACGTATTTAGCTGCCTTTCCGTGAGGCGGGAAGTGGCAAGGTGCCGAATTAAACAGCTACAGCATGGCAAGTGTCAAAACGTCGCATCATTTACCCTAAGCTCATCAGCCATATCGTCATCGAGAATACATTGGTCAGAAATGTTCTTGCGGGGCCTGTACCTTACCACGTAATACCACGAATACGATTCCTATTGCTCCGTGTAGTCGCACTTCGCCCCGCATATGAGGGGGCCCCGGTGTACTCCAGAATCATCAGTGAGAGTTCTCTACGGGCGTATTCTATACTGTCTGGTATGGTACCGGCTAGTACAGTGTGGCGCTTGGAAGTGGGACGACCGACCTAAAAACGCAGTGTAATGTGCTTTTATGCTGCCACCGATTCATTGCCACCGATTCAGTGCGTGCGTCTGCGTGTGTTTGCTCGTAGCATTCAATTCTGAGCCAGCAGGCCTCGCTGCCGAGTCAGCTAGCAGCAAAATGCGTCTGTACCTTGCGTGTTTCAGGTAGCTTTTCCATGGTTCTAGACATTTTACTGACGCCGAGCTTAAAAATATGATCAACGTAACGTTTCGCGTGACCTTAAGAGTTCAATAATACGTATGTACGTTATATACAGCACTTATAAAGCGTTATGGATGTCCAGCTTATTGCAAACATTGTCCAAAGCTGTGCGCAAATAAGCGAGAAGGTCGGAAGTATTCATTAGTTTCCGCACTCTTGCATGCAGCATGGCATCACCGGCGTCCAGACGTGGGACGTCTCCTTGGGGTCTTTGCCAAGAAATAAGATAGCCTTTCGTATTTTAAAAGGTCATTATATGACTTTCTCGATGACGGTCCCTCTATACGAAAATTGTCGCTAGGCCTTCCATGTAATGGGTCCCGGGCAAGAGCGGCTCTCGTCCTGGACTCATTGCATGCAGATGGCAATATACACCGCCTACAGTAATATCTTCAAAGACTTACCTTTTCATTTTTATGGCTGAAATTTCTTGCCTTCAGAATCTTTCCGTGAATTTATTTCATTTTTATTTTTTTATTGAACACCAACTATACCATGCGCTGTGACAACCGCAGGCAACCGATAGCCGTTCCGACTATACGGCAATTCTATTTTATTCAATGCCTTCATCGCTAAGAGTTGCAATTTGTGCCAACGTCGCGCTGAAGAGAGGTTGGAGCGTAGGTAACATCTATAGAGGGAAAGGGGAGACTAGAGCAGGACAGCCTCAACCCTGCCGGAATTTTTACTCCTTTCCAAAAACCACCTATGCGCACGGCCACATCACCATTGACGGCGCGAGCTCGATATTGGATCCCCTTCAAACGCTACACACTTCCTTCCCCCTCCATACGCTACTGCCCCAACCACAGCATCTGCTCGCTGTGATAAAACTGTGTAGTCCAGTCGAAGCTCCTGAGGCATTTATGAAACCCGGGATCGCATAATAAATGGATGCTCATGCGAAATTAGCGGACTCGATTCCTGTCTAGACGATATTTAGACGAGAGAGGATTGGAACAACACATGAGCACTTCGATTTGGGTACGCATTATAAAAAGCCTGAGCTAGCCAAACTTTTTCACAGTCCCTCACTTCATCTTGGTAGATAGATTAACCCAGAGTCTCAACTCTACCATGCACTGGATTCAGCGATGCACACCTAATTATTTATAAATGTTGATAATAAAAATCATAAAGGTCAATTAAAATAGCAGTAGTAACAGCAAAGACCTTTCAGGAATTTCACTCAAGACCGCACGACCACCAACGACATGTTTGTACACCTCATACCACCTGGTGACGCTAGTTTAGGCCGCGAGAGCGTAGGATGACCGTGCTGCGTGCTCCTCACATGCCAGGTGTTATGTACAACACACAACAAATAAATATAATATATTTGCGTCAAGTTATTCGCAAAAGCAAGTGCTGCTCCGGGTGGTCTCCCCGCTACGCTGCTGACTACTTGACGCTAGTCCCCCCCCCCCCCCCCGCGGTGGTCTAAGGTACTAGAATGCGAACCCGAAGGCCGTAGGATTGAATCCTCGTGTCTCGGTGACTACATTTTCACGAAGGCAAAGTGCTGGAAGACATGTGCCTGCTAATCATCATTATCGAGCAATCTCATGTGACGTATATGACACCTATCCAATAATCTTGTATGATCATACGAGAACACATGTTTCATGTGTTTTCATACGAGATTACTGGATATAAGTGTCACGCTATATTAGAATTTTCGAACATAATGTAGTGATTTCGGGGCATAACGCCCCACAAACTACAACTTGATAGTTCCCGTTCTTAGAGCCACTGCACTGGTTTAAGGACTCACAAATGGCGTAACGATTTCTTTTGTTCACTTTTTACTCGCTACGTGAAGAGGTGACGGCTCTCGGTTCCCGATTCCCTCGTCGCTGTCGACCGCGAAGAGTGCGAAACAAAAGCTTCCCGGCTTTTCGGCGCCCGCCGTCCAAGACATCTCCTGCAGCAGCGGGCTTTAGCTAAGAACCCACAGAATGGAGGTATCGAGAAGGCGGAAAAGGGATGAGCAAAACCAGGGAACAAGTATAGGCTGGCAGGGTGTATCAAGGGAAAGGCGACGAAAAGGAGAAACTATACCGCGAGCTGATGGGGAGGCAGGGAAGGAGAAGATGGTAGCACGAGCCCTGCTTGGCCCAATGGTCATTATCTGCAGCCCTACAGTGGAGCGTCACGGTGAAGCCGGATGGAAGCCTGTTTCGAGAGCCGGGTCAAAGGAAGTTCGCTACTTTGTGCTGCTGTCGGTCGCGTAGGGATTTAGGCCGCCGATCTTCACGCCCAGTTTGCTGCCCCCCCTTTTTTGTCATTTATTTATTCTGATGTTGCTAAAGTAGACATACAAGAAACGGAGATATCCTACACTGTTTGGCCTTGTAGTTTTTAACTTGTTTATTTTTTTTATGTGCTTATTCGATTTCCGAACCGGTCCCACATTCTTTTTTTATAGTGAGTGTGTCCTAACCTACCCTATGCTTTCGCGGTCGTCGTCACCGCAGTAGTAGTAGTAGTAGTAGTAGTAGTAGTAGTAGTAGTAGTAGTAGTAGTAGCATCTGAGCAGAAATCACGAAAGTCACGTGACTATAAGGGGGAACGAATAACAAAAAATAAAGAGAATTGACGATGACGATGCTCGAAATAATGATGAACATGACTTTATACGGAATGTCATCATCATTGCCATAACAGCTTCCCTTTTCAGTGTTCATTACCGGCTGAATTCCCTTCTTTTATTCTTTTCTTTCTACTCTCTTCCTCCCTCAGTTTTTTTTTTCTTTTTTTCCTGCCCTCCATCATCCCGTGTAAGATAGCGAACCGGAACCAATTCTGGTTAACCTCCCTGCTTGTACAAATATCTTTCTTTCCTTTTGCCTACCTCACCTACTTCTTTTATCTTCTGCTCACCTTTTTTCATTAGGAGCAGGAAAATACAACTTTATTTGAAGATAGTACAGGGGTTTGGGGCTGGCCGCTTGTCTGCGGCGATCTCTTCTGCCTATGCAATGACGGCGTTTTGCAGCGCTTCTTCGGGGGACCATATCAAGGCCGCCCATGTCGCTTCTGAGGGGGCTAGCAGAAGACCCCTGGGTGGGGAAGGCCATTGCGTTTGGATATGATGAGCCCCGGGTACTGTTACAGCTGGGTTTTGCAACATGTAGCATCGTACAAGAACTCCGGGTTAAATCCGGCTAAATATGGCTCGTGTTGGCAAAGTAACAAATAACATTGACTCCCGTTGGCTAGTTGTGAACTAAAATACGGCCAATCGATAGACAATGACGGGTAACGTCGGCCTACTACTGGCATATATCAGCGAGTGCTCTTAACTGGTGACTAGTGATGATTATTGTCAGTTAACGATGGCTTTAGTGTGAAATCGTGCATATCAATAGTCATTTCGAAACCAGATGATGGCGAGTTGAGATTTTGTTGTTCTGAGGAAACTGGGCTTATCATAAAATGATAATATTTGTAGGGGTTCAACGTCCCACATCCACGATATGATTATGAGGGACGCCTTTGCGTGGGGCTTCGGAAATTTTGATTAACCGAGAGACTTAAATGTGCAAGAGAAGAAAGGGGAGTTGCAGATAAGCTAGCTGATATCAAGCGAAAAAAATGGACAATGGCTGGTCACGCAATGCTTAAAACAAACAACCACTGGACACTAAGAGCAACAGAATGGTTACCATGGAATAGAGACCACAGACGCAGAAGCCCGAGACTTGGATGCAGTGAAGATATTAAGAAGCCTGCTCGGATAGGTTGGAATCGGTTCAAACAGGACAAGGTAAACGGGATATCATGTTGAGAGAGGCCTTCCCCTGCAGTGGGCTAACACAAGCTGAGAATGATGATGATGACGATAAAATCTAATTACACGGACCTCAGTCATTTCTTCCACCATCGAAAAATGTTTCCCCCATGGTCATCATTCGCATCCACGATCTTCAGGTCAGTAGACGAGCACTATGACCGCAAGCTCACCGTGAAGAGTTAAGAAAGAACAGACATGCGCTATTGATATATGTTCTAGAAGTGAGGGCAGTCCCCAGACAGAGAACACAGAAAAATGCACATTCCCCCGCTAAAGGGAATCACGTGTGGATGCGAAGCAGTGGGGCGATGGCTCACTTGAACGGGGGAGGGTGTGTTTTATTGAGGGCTTGCACTGGCGCTAACGCCGACACTGACTGTGGCATTGACACTGGTGCTCGTCGCTGCATTGCGCAGGCAAAAATGAGGCGCGCGCGCTTCGTCATTTTATACCATGGAACTACCGGGACGCCCCTCAGCAGAGTATGCAGTTTTCGCAATCTCCGTCGAGCGTGCCACTCTGTAGAGTAGAGGATCTTTTGGGGAAAGAAAGGAGAGGGGACGTGCATGCGCTCTGGGGGTGTGGACGCCAAGGGAAGGGAGAGAGGGGAGAATGAAGGAGAGGTGTAAAGGGGAATGGGACGCGGATGCACGGTGGAGTATGGACGCCGCGGGAAGGACGAGAGAGTGATGGACACAGCCCCTGCCATGAGCTGCTTGGCATCTAATAGTTAAAATAGAAAAAAAGCACATGTGAAGTTGCTACGGGGAAAGTGTCCGTCCGCAATCTTACCACGTGCGTTACTACCGATTTCGTCAAAGGCGTCGTCGTTCCCCAAATGAATGTGAAAGAATCAATGCTGCCATCTCTTTCCTCTCTCCTTCTTCCCAAGAATACTTTCCATCATCTTCGATGTCCTCCGTGGATACCTTGAAATTAGGATTAGGCTCCACTTTTTTTTTATCCCTTCCCCGAAATCAGTATGAAATGTGCGCTCTGTTTGATCTAAGTACCCGCATTGGCAGCGGCATGCAATCACGTCACATTAAGCCCGTCTATATAGGCCTTGTTCGCCCAAAAAATACAGTCTCGGGAATGTTTTTCTTTGTTTCTTTTAACAGCAGAGCTCCATGAGGTTTTCGTAGTGGTGAGTAGTGTGAACAGGAATTCTCATCATCATAATCAATGCGCACTCGCTTCATCCTGTTCGGCTTCTGTTAGTTGCCACAACACGTGCGCCAATGAGACCGGTTCGTAATACAAAAACTATGATGGACTCACTCTGTCACGGGACTAAAAATCAGCAAACATTTATTCATGTGACTAATAACAATATCTCACAATAGCTATAGTCATGTAACATGTTCCCCGCTATATGTAACAGCTCGTCTCGTCCCAAGTTCTCGCCAAAAACCACGGAACAGCTGGACATGTGACCCAAACTGCAAGATCCCTCGGGTATTAAGTAGTTACGTAGCATGTCTAACCAAGTCTAGCCATACTTAGCAATGCTAGCAAAAACTTGGCATCTCTTGCAAACGCTTGGCATCGGTAGCAGCATATTTGAGATATGTCGAACAGTAGCTGCGTTGATGGTTCTGGCCTTGCGCCCTTAGAGCAAGCTGCCCTTCTTTTTTTTTCTTACATTGCATCGCATGCTGAGCATTGCAGCTTATATAAGGGGTGAGAGAGAGAGAGAGTAAGAAAGAAAAGGCCGGGAGGTTAGCCAGACGTTGGCATCTGGTTTGCTACTCAGCGCTGGGGGTGGGGAAGTAGGGGCAAGAAAGAGGGGGTAGAAAGAGAAAAAAAAAACGCACGCGCACTCACAAAAAAAAAACGAAAACACACACAGGAAGGGCGTCCTAGCTACAACCGTTCAGTAAGTCTGGTCGATCGCAAAAAGGGCAATATCGCTTTCAGGGCCCTCTTCTGTGAAGTGGCATCCTGACGATACTGCAGAATGCCCTGCTCCGACAGAGGTTCATCATCTAATTTGTTGAGTTCCTTGCGAAGGCATAGTCGTTTTTTACTATACGCTAGGCAGTCACAAAGAATATGTTTGATTGTTTCCTCTTTGCCACAGTGGCCACAGGCTGCCGTGTCGGCCATCCCAATGCGGAAAGCGTAGGCGTTGGTAAACGCAACGCCCAACCACAGCCTACATAACAGGGTCTGGTCTGCTCGGCAAAGCCTCGACGGGACTTGAAGACTTAGCGTAGGGTCAAGCGAGTACAGTCGGGCATGCTTGAAGTGTGGCTGATTCCATTGTGTTTGGTTTGCTGGCGAGCAAGCCTGCGGAGCTTTCGTGCAGCATCTGTCCTAGAAAGTGGTAGTCGCAGTTTATGATCTTCTGTGTGGGCTGAGCGGGCAGCTTGATCGGCCCGTTCATTGCCGATGATTCCGCAGTGACTGGCAACCACTGAAATGTAATTTGGTGCCCTTTCTCAGTCAGGTGGTGTATAACCTCTGCTATCTCTAGTACCAGCTGCTCGTGTGGTCCACGGCGTAAGGCTGATAGTAGAGACTGCAGTGCCGCCTTCGAGTCGCAGAAAATAGTCCACTTGCGTGTAGGTTGATCAACTACAAACTGCAACGCGGCACGAAGTGCTGCCATTTCTGCTGCCGTTGATGTTGTTGCGTGAGATGTCTTGAATTTAATTGTCGTGGCCAACCTTGGTACCACTACTGCTCCTGTAGAGTTGTCCGGCTGAACCGATCCGTCAGTGTATATATGTGTGGAGTCTTGATATTTCTCATACAAGAGAAGTAGTGTGAGCTGTTTAAGAGCCGGTGACGACAAATTGGCCTTTTTATGGACGCCAGGTATGTTAATATTAATCATTGGTTGTGCGAGGCACCATGGCGGAGTCACAGGTCTAGCGGCAGGAGAGAACGAAGTTGGGATTGAATCACCATGTGCGGTCACTGTTTTGCAGTAAGATGTGCATGGTCGGACCACTGGTAAAGTACCTTAGGTTCTCGGCGTGTCATATCATTGTCCAGTCCATCTTAAAGGGGTATGCGCCACAAAGAGCATAACTCCTGCAACTCACCACCAGTCCATACTGTGCGAAATATGAGTTAAAGGTTCATCATTACTGGCTAAAACATCCTTTGGATTAGAACCGGTGTCAGAATCCCTGACGAAACTTGCAAAGGTGGTCAAGTTTCTTATCTAAAACAAGAAATAAAAACGTGCATCTCTATGGTAAAATCATATATTTGAAACACCACTCCTTCAAACATATCTGCAAAGAGATGGTGCGTTAGCGGACCGGGAGCAACTAAAGCATCTAAAAAAAAGAGTAAAAACTCTGCGGTAGGAAACCCCAGCACACACTTCGTGCTTCGTCCCTACCGTTATAGTAGAGCTCTTCGTTCCGTACCTTTTAAAATAATATTTTCATCAATGCAGTCGTTATTGCACATCTCATCAATTATGCGACTGTATTGCATTTTGCAGATTTTTTTTTAAATCTCGGCTGCTTACCCGCTTGTCGCGGGATTGAATCCCGGCTGCGGTGGCTGCATTTCCGATGGCGGCGAAAATGCTGTATGCCCGTGAGCTCAGATTTGGGTGCACATTAAACAACCCCAGGTAGTCGAAGTTTCCGAAGCCCTCCACTACGGCGTCTCTCATAACCATATGGTAGTTTGGGGGCGTTAAGCCTCACTTATCAATCAGATTTTTTTAACGATTGCTACATCTCAAACCTTTTAAACTGCATGACGATGCACTCGCAGCATTCCGAAGTTGGGTGGGACAAGTAAGCGTGTTTCGTATTCAGAAACAGCGCTCGTCACTTCCATCGTTTCAGGATTACTTTTCTCTTACAAAAAAGCTAGGGAGCTTCACTGCGGAACGGCAAGGAAATTAGGAAAGGAACGAATTGCTCACATTTCCGCTCTACAAGTGACTGAATAGAGAATCCCATGTATCAGATCTTTCTTATCAAAGCCGTAACCACGTTCCTTATCATAGATAACAGAAAGGAGCTACTTTTGTGGAGACCTGACACTGAGCTCGCCATAAGGAACCGATAAAAAACAGAACAAAAAAACATCATTCACGAGTGAATACGCGCAAGGTGTGCGATGAAAGTGGCAGCCCACACAAGAGCCAGCGGACCAGTAGCGAGCCGGCAGAGCGATAACTCCTTCCACCGGTCGTAAAAGCATTTCCGGCACGAAATTAAACTGCCCACTGTCTCTCCACAAGCGCGTCGCAATCACGCGACAAAGGCATCGAATCTTCTACAAGGCGATGCCGTACCGAGAAGCAAGGGAGGCCCATACTACCAAGCCACAGTAAAAGATAAAAACGTGTGACAAAAAAAAACAGAAATAAAAGGAGTGGTTCATCGCACTAGTCCACATAGTGACAAAAAAGTTGGAAGAAGAGAGCACGCCCAGCGACTCCTGTACAGGAACTCACTTTCCTTACAACGGTCCAGCCAGCGAGAGTATGTGAACCAGGGCTGAGAAGACGAATCAGGAAACGGGCGTAGTCGTTAACACCCGAATAGTTTTAGCGTGAACCGAGGGAGGCGTTGGTGGTTGCACCGTGTTTGCTTGTGTGTCTCGTTCGGACCTCCGGGCGCAAAAGACCAGAGGATCACAACGCCCGTAGCCTGCAGCCTCTCCACGCGTTTAATACTACGCCACCGCTCTCACCACTGTTCCCCCATATGCGTCGCGACAAAAAAACTGGTATAGAACCCACGCACACACAGAGAAAAGGAAACATAGCCCACGCCAGGGAGGAAGCCGAAAAAGGGCCACGAAAGTGGTCTTTATTTCCTGCCACATTTTCTGAGCACTCCATAAAAACCGCGGCCGTAGAAGCGGGCAGAGGCCCACCGCGCAACCGCCAAGCCAATATAACACGTCGCCTGCTGCGTGGACTCGGCCGTAGCGTGTGATGCTTCTTAGCGAGCACAAAAGAGGGCAGTAGTTACGAGATCTCAAAAAGAAGGAGAGAACAGAAAAAGTGGTCGGCAGGAAAGTGGAAATGAAGCGTGGAACTAGTAAAGTGTGTCGGTGTCACGACATTTAACACATGCGGATGGGCACCACGATGCTGGCATCTTATAGCCTACGCCGAAGACGATAAAAAATAGAGAGAGAGAAGCTCGATGCTATAGAGCCGAGGCAAGAGCACAGCGTTGGACGCGTCTTGGTGTTTGTTATACAACAAAAAACGACCAAACTGCGTGGAAAGAACACTGTCTAGGAAGCGCGAGGACCTTATGCCGGGGACTTTTCTTTGTATGGGGACCATGCGTCGTAAAGAGCGACGTGTTTTCTCGCCATGCAAGAGACGAGGTAGGAAGTGGGGAGGCAATAACGTGCTCTCCCCTCCTCCCCTTCTCCCCCCACTACCTCTTCTCCCCGACATGGCACCTGTTTTTTTACTGACCCCACCCGACCTCGCACCTCTGACCTCAAGGGGGTGCTACAAACCGCATCTCCAGGGAGAACCCTAAAGTACATCTCGGAGGAACGGCGCTCTAAACAAAGAGAAACACACGGCCTCCGGGAGTGATGTCCACTTGAGTTTTGGCGGAGGCGTCTTCGGCAATGGAGATGCGCTTCTGTGCTGTATTCAAACTTTATGCTATTTTACAACTGAAGTGAGGCGTACTTTGACCTGCGCTGAAGTGAGACGCAATTGCTCGCGTTGTTTACGAGCTGTGTTACGGTGTTATGCACTACCGCCCGAGCTGCTGAGTAGTATATTTTGTCCGAGGAGAAAAACGGCCTTTAAACCAATACCGCTCGTTCTTTTTCCGCACGTGGTGCCGCTTACGACAGAGCTGGTATTTGTCGCGCCGTTATCCTCTTCGCGCTGTGTAGCTCCCGCACCCGAACCAACACTTTCCAACGTAGCCTCTTTACCACGTGTGTCGCGTTCGTATTGCTAACTCCTCGCATTCCGTCGTGATACGAAACAAAGTTGCGTTAGTTTCTAGTGGTTCTATTCCTTGCCGAGCAGTGCTATTCCACGTATTCCCCAGACACTTGGTGTTCATGAAATAACATGGAAAGTTCTACCACACGAAGCTCAAAAAACAGTGAAAGTAAGCTCTTTTCTTCGCGTTGCCATCCTGCAGACACGCTATAGCATCGTGTGTTAATGCATTGAAGAAAGCTTTCACACGTACCTTGCTGCGTTCCCTGCAAGCTCCCTAACGTCTATAGCTGGCCTGGAGGACTGGATTTCGCAAAAATGCCATAAAGCGGCAATTACAAAAAAAAAAAGGCTATACTTGTCCAACCACCTCTAGAAACAACTTCTTAGCTTAGATACGGTTAACAAAGAGATCCATCGGCAGTGCAGTCTCTATGCACCGTCGTTTTAGTGGCTTCTGTGAGCAGGCTGCGCAGTTATTCAGAATTCACGCAGAGTGAATCGTTTGCTTATTGATTGTTCCGTCCGCATACCCTTACGCCATCGCTCCATGATATTGAAAGATGTACCATATTCCAAATTGAAAGCTATGATCAACTGTAGTTACGGACGCCGTCGCCAACTACCCACGTGAGAGCACATCGCGACGTAACTTTGAGAAATAACTAACATATCAGTGCTATTTTAGAGCAGGGGTATTGAACTCCCTTCATCCAGCAAGCCGCATTCACGCAATTTAGTCCCGCAAGGGCCGGAGTGCTAAAAGGGGTAGAAGCGTGGGGTGGGGGTTGCAGTGTAAATGATTTTCTAGCAAACGCTGTCACTAAAAGAAAAATTTCTGATATCGCATATGCAGGTCCTTTCTAAAGTAGATTTGGTGCCAGGATACCAAAGTCATGTTGATACCGACATCCGAATTTATACAAATCTAGACGCTGATATATATATATATATATATACATATATATATTGTTGTTGTTGGACGGTCACGTTTCAAAACCAGGTCAACGAATGGGATGCCTCGCGGAGACAATGCCTTTAACGAGTCATGCCTGTGTCTGTTACCAGCATATATTAAAATAATAAAAAAAAGTGTGGCGAAGACCATCATATGTGGGCCGCAGGCCTCAACCAAGAGACTTACGGGCCACAGGCGGCCGGCAGACTGATTGTTTGAAACTGATGGCTTAGAGCGTAAGGAAAAAAAAGCATTTTCGAGTATTATGTCATACGTCTCCTGCATAACATTTTGTTGATGTGTTTGCTTCCCGTATAAGCATGGTACGCGCAATGAACCCTTCATAATATTCCGAGTATATTTCTGACAGTGTATCTATTCTAGCTCAATGTAAAGTGTGTTGCCGTGGCCGAAAACTGTCGTCGTCGAAACGGACATGTGGCACGAACTTTGGACTATTTTAACTACTCACACTGCTACGGTGGTGACTATAATAACTTGGTAAGGAGTATGGAAAGAGAGATAAAAAAGAAAAAAATGAAAGAGAGAATAAAAAAGAAAAAAGTTTGCGCCGAGAAAAAAAAAATGTCTTCACAATGCAGGATTCGAACCAACGTACCCACAATCTGAAGGCGAGCGTTCCGTCCACTCGGATATTTTTTTTCTCTTTCATGGCATTTACCAAGATGAGTATTAGAATGGTCAGTAATAGGCATGGACAAAACGGCACCAAATTAAAGCACGCTCTCGGAGCATAGCGTAGACTTTTACAGTCGTTACCCGATTCTTGGCCATTCCCCCAGCGTGGGTGTGAGACACAAGTTTGGGATCTACCTCTACATATAAAGTGTGGCAAGTGGGCGGGAAAGGGAATTGAGTGCGAGGAGCAGATGTGCTGATGAGGCGGGGAAGGAGAATGACAGAGAGTAAAGCGTAAAACAGATCATTTTGAAAAATTTTGTTAAACGAACTCGAACTTGGACAAGATAAAGTAGACAGGACAGCGCTGTATTGCCCAGTCTTCATCTTGTCGAAGTTTCGGTGCGCTGAACAAAACTTTTCAAAATGAAGGTCAACCAAGTGGTGCAGCTCGCCATCTTGCTGCCACAGAACAGAAACACAGGGATAAGTAGAAAAAAAGATACAGAGTGAAAAAGAAAGAGAAATGGAGAGAACACCAACAAAAGAGAGAAATATGAATAAAGAAAGACAGAGAAAAGAAAGAGAAAGCAAGCATCGCGTCGTCTAGCAACGAGATACCTCACCACCTAGCCAGCCACTCATGCTTGGACGCTAAGCCACGACCATGGACGGACACATCACGTGCAACTTCTGCTTATATAGCCTGGTTGCGTATACTCCCTATGAGGAACCAGCGCATAAGGGCCGTTCCACGCGCTTCTCGCACAGCCGCAACGCACGTGCCGGGACCCTTATACCGCACGCAAGCGGGGACAAATAAGCTCATTGGCAACGCTATTTTACTCTCCGCAGCGTCGCCAATTAGCCTATTTGTCCCTCGCTTGCGTGCGGTATAAGGGTCCCGGCACGGGCGTTGCGGCTGTGAGGGAAGCGCGTGGAACGGCCTTAAAACGTGTCGGTCGACGAGAAGTACGAGCAGCGACAGACTCGTGCATAGCTGTGCCTTAGGCTTTGCAAGACTTACTGCAAACTGCTTACATCTTTTTTTTACGATTTCATTGGTCTCGAAGATGTGAATTCGGGAATTTCTTTTGGTTTCTCCGTAAAATATATGAGGCTTCATAAATTGTGATCAAGCCATTATATTTTCAGCGCAAATTTTTTTGCGGGTTAAGCTATTTCACGTTAAATAGTCAACCAATATACATGTCTTCATTGACGCTCTGCTTTTCTGTTGTTGCTTTTTCGTTTTCTCCTTTATCTTTCAATTCGTATAAAGTTCAACTGATAAAAGCTTAGTATCATTCGTGTGTACCATGACACGACAGTACAAGAGTGGTTTTTTAATCGCGCTGTGACGCAAACTGAAATTACGAAAGAAACACTAAAAAAAACAGACAAGCAATGGTGTCACGGTTTACGCAATAAGGTTAGGACCCGTATGCGAACGTACAAAACAAAAATGACGTCAAAGAAAACTCTTTCTACAATACAACACACACACGCAATGAAAGCGCCGAAGGCGCGCCTTCATTATAGCCTTGCGCCGGGGCTCTGATACGCCGGCAATGTCAGGAATTCGCCCTGTCAGGGTGAGCTCGCTCGAGGTGGAATGTCGCACGTTAATCTCTCGACCCCGGCCGGTTAGTACTGCGCAATTCACTTTCGGTGAACGCGCACCTTCGCTTAGCGCTCGCGAAGCCGTCCGCTAAGTGTGAGACCACGCGCTTAGGACCTCGACAGAACTACATCCTCACTCACTCGACACTCCCACTGTCTTTCGCTGCCTGTCACGAGAACCATCTAGCTGTGTGACAGGTATATAACTGCTGCGTGAATGCCGACAGAATGGGTGGAAGTAGGCTTAACGTCACCCCAAAGAACGCGGACTGCCGTCGAAATGCGGCACGTGTAACGCGCGAAGCGGTCTTGGTGTAGAATTCTTGCGAGCAAAGGAGCAGCGGAGATCGAGGACATAAGCGACGCACGTCACAGCTTCTTCGAGTGCGCTACTAGCACGACAATTGCGAACGCTGTGACGTCACGATATCAAGTTCGTCGGCGATCGCGTCTATAGCTACGCGGAGAGCGGCTCTAACTGCGTGCCGGTGCTGGGCAACGTCCAGTTGTCGCACGCCGACTCCTGTTAACGACAGAAATCGGTGCGCGGATTGTTACAGATATCAATACCACTGCCGTTCAAAACACGAAATTCCACTCGAAATCAGATACGTGCTCCAGCTAATTGTTTAGTCGCATGTGTAGCACGTGTATAGAATTTTGGGCTACTTATGCGTTACCTTAATATAAATCAGTCATTAATGAAGCCGGGGGAGGTAAAAGGAACGTTAAATGTGCAGTTTTGTGTGTATTGTAGCAATCGTGATATAGACGGAAAGACCCCAAAAGGATGAAAAGTCATGCCGCTGGCAGGCATAAACCTGCGACCTTTATAGGGAGTGCATGATGTCTATCACGAGACGGCTTTACGCACTCTGATAGCAGATACTAAATACTCAGAATGGTTCACACTCGTGCCACAATAACGCTCCCTTCACTTGGGGGTTGATTTTTAGCGGGACGGCCTTAGCTGAGTACGAAGTACTCAAAATAGTTCAACATTTTTTTCCAAACACACCACTTCTTCTAAACATCTTCACTGCTTAATGACATAAAAAAAAACACATGCAGGGGTCCCTTTACGTATTCAATGCCAGTGAGTGACAAGACAACAACTAATCGACTCATACCAACCAAGCTTCTTAAGGTGCCGTTGCTCCTACTGCTATTAACGGGTCAGGCACAGCTTAGAAAAATTCTTTGTTAAGTTAACATCGCGTCGGAACCAGTGTAACAAAGTAAGCTATACGGGGGCTCTGTGAAGGATCGGCTGAGTTTCGTGATACTCGGGATATTCCCGAGCTTTGGTTACACCCCCTTATGAATGAGCCAACAGGACGAAAATGTCAAATCAACCCTCAGCACGCTGCGTTTCATTGGTTACAAGGGTACCAGTCATCACTTCAAGGACGGTCGACTAAGTTGGGTGGTGTTTTCAAACCAGAGGCATCTTATTTCATTTGTTTGTCGTTCCACAGAGGGCAGATGTACACCCATCCACTCAAGGTGTCAGAAACTTTTCGTGATGATACGTTTTAGATGCAGGGGTGTTTAAATTTATTTTAAAGCTTGTAGTGCTCGCACTAAGTCTGTTTTAAAATAATCAGCGTAGTGGCCTCTGAGATCAGTACTGGCCAAGCGTCTTACAACATCGCAACGGCAGCTAAATCCGAGGCCACGTTTCGGTCTGTACATTCTAGCGAGGCCACGTGTCAGCGTGTACACTCAAGCGCTCTGCTCAGTGCGTCGTCTTTGTTATCATCAGCTGCTAGCACCCAAGCAGGTGCGGCCGGCTAATTAGCTATTTAGCTGAATGGTATATACTTCACTAGTTAGGTCAGGACATGCTATGACCAAGCTAATTACGCCAAGCCGTGGTGGGCCCCAGGTAATTACGCCACATCTTAAGAAGACCATGCTGATGAAGCCATGTAAAGCTAGAACCGGGATAACTAATACATGCTAGATAATGAGCTAACTAAACTATGCTAATTAACGCGACATTATTTATGAGCACGCTAAGTAAACCACGCTAATTAACCTTTACTAACATTGCGACAATTAGTATCCGGCTAATTAGGATTACGTTTATTAGCTTCATACTGCTCAATTCTTTGCTGATTGCGTTCGAGATAATTGTATTTTAATTGAAGCCTTATCAACAAAGTCAAGACAGCTCAGTGTATTGGTAATTAAGCCTCAGTCAGGTAGTTCAATCAAACTTGAGACAGCTGTTGCGGTCTTCACTTCGAAGCCGATCACGCACATGAGTAGACGACGAACTTAAAGAGCTGCAAAAAGCTGTGTTATCATAATCTCCTCTATGGCTCCACCCTTGCACGAGTAGTGTAAGCTCACCAAATTATTTTATACGCAAAGAAGCTGAAGCTTAGCGTTCGCTGCATCAAACGTTTGACAGTCACACCGGCACCATCACAGTCCCAAGATGAACTCGGGCCTTCTCAACGAGTTTGTATCCGAGTTCACGCGTCAATCACATTGATCGACAGATGCGCGTGGTGGAGATCGGGTACGCCCACCACGTTTGCTTTTGCCGAGGAGCAATACTCACGTCGAGTTGCACGATTAATCTATCAGCTTTATCGCGCAGACTATGCACACACACACGCAGAAGTAAACGTGTAAATCACCACGCGGCTACGACGTTTCGCATTCAATTTCACCGCGTTCACGACGTTGCCAATCACCGCCGCGTTGGATGGATGGATGGATGGATGGATGGATGGATGGATGGATGGATGCTATGAGCCTCCCCTTTATAACGGGGTGGTGACAAGTATGCCACCAGGCTCGACAAAAAAAAAAACCTTTTTTTTTTTTGATGTTGGCCTAATGCCTCTACTTCGATAAATTCTATCTTAATGGAAAAAAAGGTAAATTTTCAGCTTAAGTTCTCTGCCATTTACGGCACACTGTCCATATTTTATTTTTCCAATATTTATTTTTGTCCTTTCTCTCTAATTTTCTGCCACCAATACTCTAACCGTCTTGCGAGGGGCGTTATGCGAGGGGCGCTCGCATAACGTTGCCGCCGTTATGCGAGCGCCCCTGGTGGCCACCTGTCCTTATACTTATATGCAATATTCGATAGGAGAGAAATGAGCAGCTCAAGAGTGCTGCGTGTGCACCCTTGGTGCCTTCGAGAGTGGAAATTTCCATGCTCCAGGTGGAAGGAAAGAACCAGTCCGAAAAAGGACAAACGCACACGAACACGCCCGTGGGAAGCGCGTGTTGAGTCGGCAACACTGTTAAACGTCGCTGCACTGTTAAAATGTTGACTGAGTCGCAACGCTGACGTGTTCACACACGGTGTTTCTTCGATAATCGCCGCAAATGTCCCACATGCGTTTCCAACGCCACGCGCGTTCTTGTTGTCATTT
This sequence comes from Rhipicephalus microplus, assembly GCF_043290135.1. Classification (NCBI taxonomy): domain Eukaryota; kingdom Metazoa; phylum Arthropoda; class Arachnida; order Ixodida; family Ixodidae; genus Rhipicephalus; species Rhipicephalus microplus. The sequence continues at coordinate 1,379,037 of NW_027464645.1, read as the reverse complement.
TTATCAACGCTGCTATCACGCACTGCGCACTGTTTTCATGTCACGGCCACTGCTGAGCAAGCTCGGAGAAAAACTCGTCTGCCGAGAAGCTCGGGCCTTCCCGCATCGTACCCCATGCACTTCTCTGCGCGAAAATGATACAATTATTGCGAAAGCGTGTTCCTTTTGACCTTCACACTGCAACAGCGTCAACACCGAACGCCACAGACTGTCTCTCCGGATTCTCGGCAGAGGCAAGTGCGTGCTCAGTGACTCACCCATCTTGGCCGCTCGGAAGCTGTTTCCCTTGGGTATGTGCTGGATGTCGAAGTTGAGCGTGATGTTGGGCAGCAGATTGCGGTCCTTGTTGATGCGGATCACGGCGTACTTGAAGGCCAGCTCCATCGCCGACGAGCGCTGGTCGTCGGTGAAGAGTGCTCCTGGGCGTCAAGGAGGAAAAAAACAAAATTAGGACACCCTAAAACTCTCCCTTTAGTAGTTGAATGAAATAGCGACATCTTGTTCCTAGTGCGTATTTCAAGCACTTAGCTCATGAAACCTTTTAGAATCTGCTATGCACTCACTACGTCGCCTTATGGGAATACGCGCAGTATCGTGTGTGCCTTTTGTAGTGTGGTACCGGCTTTCAACTACGGAGCCATAATGATAATCACATATTCTGACGCCCATTAGCAATAGACGCTTGTACCCCGCAATATTACTGCAATATTTCATGTTGAATTGTGAAGAATGAATACAGGACGCGTGTTTCTATGAATCATGAAAGCTACTTTCCCTGCATTTCCAAGCAGAGGAAGTTGTTTTCACTGTTTGCACAAGCAGAGGCATGGTCATGTGCAATTTTTTTACGTGGTACTTCAGCCAGATACAAAGATCTTGCCGATGTTTTACTGCCTGTACCATTGTATCGTCAGCTAAATTGTGCAGGCCCAGGACAGGATGTTCTGAAACGTGTTAAAAGAAGGCTTGTAGTTAATGGCATGATTTGGCCGCAAAAGAGACACACACAAGAAAAGGAACACTCAAACGACAAGCACAGGCGGCTTGTCGGTTTGAGTGTTCCTTTTCTTGTGTGTGTCTCTTTTGCGGCCAAATCATGCCATTAAGTAAATACCAACTAGGCCAACAATCAGTATTATTACAAGGCTTGTAGCGGGAGGAGTCAAAACTTTTTTCTTTAAATTACATACTGGTACCTTACCGGTTAAAACGTAATTGCAAGATAAGCGAATATTCGTGCCATGAAGCACACATTGCCACTTGTGTAGTAAACCGGAAATAATTGGACACGTGTTTATAGGTTGCTGGAGCGGGGTCTCTTTCTGGGACAGATTGCAAAGAACCTTGAAAAAACAATTACCGTTAAGTCCACGCGGCATCCGTTCTATTTCGGTTAAAAACGAGGCAGGTGTACCTTATGATCTAATCATGCTTCTGGGCCTGCCCAGTATATGGAAAACCCGACGTGCCTTTGAAAACGCAAGTGTATAAATGCTATCTGTGCGCCAGTATTTTTTCGAATCTGTGTGCATTTTTCTTGGACATCTGAAGGGCCAAGAGGATGTACCAGACTCAACTGGGCGCATTGAGCAATTGTTACGAATGTCCAAGTATGATCAATAGTCAGCTGAGAGCTGACGGTACCCCAAAAAATTCTGTGGGTGTATTTTGTATTTTGTGACGCACTTGTCTTTTGACCAATATGTAAATATGTAAAATGTGAACAGTCTTGATATGCAAGACAATAAAGAAAAAAAAAAGAGGCGTGGCCGTGTGGTAGAACATCTACTTGCCACGCAAACGACCCGGGTTCGATTCTAACTTGGTCTCAAACAACCCTGGTTTGGATCCCGCTATGCTTAAGGATTTTTTATTTCATTTTATTTGCATTGTTCTCGGTTTTTCGGTCACTCATACGATGAGGACTTCTCGCTCCCAGCGAACGACGCCACCGCCGACGCCAGAATTTCTGTGAAGCGAGCTGTTTACCGCTATTGCGTTAGAAGAAACAGAGACCGTTTGAAGCTCCTGCAATACAGGCGAGTGCCACAGACCACACTATTTTGTACAAGTTTTTTCGCACATGTAGCCACGGAGAGCTTACTGAGATAGATAGATAGATAGATAGATAGATAGATAGATAGATAGATAGATAGATAGATAGATAGATAGATAGATAGATAGATAGATAGATAGATAGATAGATAGATAGATAGATAGATAGATAGATAGATAGATAGATAGATAGATAGATAGATAGATAGATAGATAGATAGATAGATAGATAGATAGATAGATAGATAGATAGATAGATAGATAGATAGATAGATAGATAGATAGATAGATAGATAGATAGATAGATAGATAGTAGAATGTTCGCACGTAGAGATTGAGAGCTGCTAATCAACATAATCGAAGATGAACAGAATATATCAAAAGCAGGAGAACTCAGTTTTTTTTTTTTAAGGAAAACATTGAAAACGTTGCGTAAAAGGACAAAAATGACTAAGGTAAATAAAATCATGAGAAGGGGAACCATCTCGGAAGCAGTCGGCGAGCAAATAAAACCCCCTCTACGAATACACGTTTTTCAAGCTCCAACACCCCTGTCACAAATATCGTGTCGCAGGAAGAGGAGCGCGCGCGGCGTCTTTCGCTTCTTGCGATGTGCGAGCGAATTCTTGTCGCGACGATCTCGCCGAGCGAAGAAGAGTCGCCAACTATTATTGTCTTTGTTCGTTTCTACCTACTCCTTAGCTTCTTTCTCGTTTCCCGTCAACTACGCGCTCAGTGCCTGGGGCAATTTTTGTGTGTCGCGGTGACAGCGCGAAGGATGTGGCCGCGGTCGCTTCGTCGGACTCGCTTGGCACGATGGCTTGTCCCCAAGCGCGCACGCTTGGGCAAACCCCCAATGAGAGCGCCGAAAGATTCCGCGCTCAACTGAGTTTTGAGAGATTCTCGAGCTGTTTTATCAGCACCCTGGAGAGTTCTTATCGAGTGTTATTACAACGCGAAAAAATTTTTTTTGTTGTTCTCGCGACTAAGCTTTCTTTTTTTTTTTTTACTCTTCACCCAATCTACACTGCTTCTCACGCAGGTTGTGTACCGGAAGGCCTCCTTTCAATCTTACAACTCAGATATTAGTTTTACATTGTTTAGGGTTGTGTCTCTTGAGGGCTAGTGCCTGCTTGAGAGATGGGTGTCACACTTTGACTACACGACGCGCTTGTGCAACCAAGTAATATCAGTGGTCATGATACCCATTAGGAGTTTGAGCAGTGCTTTGGTTTGGTTGCGAATCTCCACCAAGCCGCTAATTCTACAGAAATTAAAGCAACGGCCTAAACTTACAGATATTCTTTCTGGCGATTCCTGCGGCTGGCTATTTTCAATTCTACGCACTTACAGATTCCCTACACATGATGCGTCACCATACGGCATTGTCTCCTGCACGCTACACCTTTTATTAAAATCTATGATGAAACATCGCGTCGAAAGTAAATGACATGATGATGATATATGGTGTTTTTTGGCGCAAGGGTCATTTGATGGCCAAAGAGCGCCAGTTCATGGGACAAAGAATGCGGACAATGATTGTGATTAGTGGCTGTATAAGGGCCATAAAATTCCTCGCGGTAAGACGGGTAAAAACATACAAGTAATAAAATCATGACCATGCCGTGAAATGTGTGTGTGGTGTGAATAGATGACAAAAGTTGGTGATAATGTAAAACGATGGTGAACATGTATGGCATTAGCACAAGTACCTCACTCGTTCATACCCTTGCGTCCAAGGGCCGTGAGGCAAGTGCTTTGTTCAGTGTAGCCACCGCAGCAAAAACCTCCCTGGAGAGGTCGTGCTACGGGATGCCCGGGTATATGATATGAAAATTATGAATTTCTTTTAAAAACCCTAACAATGATTTATGACTAAAAAGCGGTTCCCTACCAACGAACATTGCAGGGTGTAAAGGTATATGTTGTCGGTAGGGCAATGGAAAATGCTGTTTTCTTAGAGTTTCTAATTGTTTACATTGGATTAAAACGTGAAGGATTGATGATGCCTCACCACATTTGTCACACAATGGTGGATCGCCACCGGACAAAAGATATGTGTGTGTCGTGTATGTGTGTCCTATCCTGAGTCTCGTTAGTATTACCTCTGTATGACGTGATTTTGATACTGGCCGCCAATGACCAAGGTGTGGCTTAATAATGTGTAGTTTGTTTTGTGTGTGTGTATCCCACTTGCTCTGCCAGTAGTCCCTGAGGTTTCGTTTGAGAGACGGCTTAAGATCAAGGGCCGGGATTAATATGGGTGTAGGGGCAGTGCTTTTGTGGACGGATGCAGCGAGCTGATCCGCCCTCACGTTGCCTTGGATCTCACGGTGCCCTGGCACCCAGCACACTACAACATGTTGTTTGAGTGTGTAGAGTGTGCACAAAATGGAGTAAAGTGAGACAAGGACCGGGTTTTTTTGTTTTTTAAGACTGTGCAGAGCCGTTACCACACTGAGGGAGTCTGTAAAAATTACTGCTTTTTGTATTTGTAGTTGTTTGATGTGTTTAGCTGCTACAAGTATCGCGTAAGCTTCCGCTGTGAAGATACTTGTGCCTGGATGTAGAGGGCCAGCATCCGAAAAGGATGGGCCGACAGCAGCGTAGGACACAGAGGAGTTAGACTTGGAGGCATCTGTAAAGAACTCAGGACGTGTGTATTTGTGTTGAAGTTCCAGGAAGTATGTTCGGATATGGGCAATAAGTGCATGTTTTGTTACTTCTAGGAAAGACACATCGCAGTCTATAGTCTGCCATTGCCACGGTGGTGGGTATGCTACAGGAGCCATTAAACTGTGTTCAAGTGACACTCCAGTTTCTTCAGCTAGACCCTTCAGGCGAACTTAGAGGGGCTGCCTCATCGGAGGCCTGTTTTGAAACAGAATGTAGCTCGACAGATCATTAATAGAAGAGTATGAGGGGTGCGTCTTGTCTGCTTTCACCTTAAGAAAATGTACAAAGGACATCTAAGTTCTCTGTAGATGAAGCGACCATTCATTTGACTCAACGTAAAGGCTTTCTGCAGGGCTGGTGCAAAAAGCACCCGTAGAAAGGCGGATGCCCAAATGGTGCACGGGATCCAGCATCTTCAAAGCACTTTGAGTTGCAGACTGATAAACAACAGCCCAATAGTCTAAGCGGGTGCGAATGAGGCTTCGATACAGATTCATGAGGCATTGCCTATCACTACCCCAAGTAGTACGTGACAACACTTTTATAACATTCATGGCTTTTAAACATTTTATTTTTAAATACTTGATGTGCGGTACGAAGGTCAACTTGTTGACCATGATTAAGCCTAAGAATTTATGCTCGGCTTTGACAGACAGACGTTGCCCATTCAGTCGAATGTCAGGTTCTGAGTGCATGCCTCTCTTTCGAGAGAACAAGACACACATGCTTTTTTGTGGGTTAAGTCGAAATCCGTTTTCATCTGCCCATTTGGAGACCTTGTTTAAACCCAGCTGAACTTGCCGCTCACACATTGCCAAATTGCATGACTTGAAGCCAAGCTGGACGTCGTCGACATATGTACAATAGAACATATTGCGGGGGATGGACAAGTGCAAGGAATTCATTTTGATGAGAAAAAGTGTGCAGCTAAGCACACCACCTTGTGGCACGCCTGTTTCCTGGACAAATGTTTGGGAGAGCACACTGCCCAGACGGACACGGAATGTCCGGTTTGACAGGTAACTTTCGATTATATGAAACATTCTTCCGCGCACACCAAGGTCAGACAGGTCTCTTAGAATTCCGAAACGCCATGTTGTATCATACGCCTTTTCGATATCGAGGAACACAGAGAGAAAATATTGTTTATGGACGAAGGCGTCTCTGATCTGTGCCTCGATACGAACAAAGTGGTCTGTCGTGGATCTACTCTCTCGAAACCCGCACTGAAATGGGTCGAGCAAATTGTTTGTTTCAAGAAAGTGTACAAGTCGGCAGTTTATCATTTTTTCGAAGACTTTGCACAAGCATCTTGTAAGTGCAATAGGTCTATAGCTTGAAGCTAAAGAAGGGTCCTTGCCCTCTTTCAAAATGGGAATAATAATTGCCTCTTTCCAGGAGGTAGGGATAGTGCCAGAAAACCAGATAGCATTGTATAAACAAAGTAAAGTTTTTCGTGTTTCGGCTGGTAGGTTTTTTAACATTTCATACACCACACGGTCAGAACCTGGGGCAGAAGTACTGCAGGAGTTTAGATATGTTCGGAGCTCAGCTAGACTGAAAGCTTGGTTATACGCCTCGTATCTAGTGGATTTGTGTTCGAGTTTCTGCTTTTCTATTCTTGTTCTGTATTTTTGGAAAGTGTCGGTATAGTGGGATGAGCTGGATATCCGTTCAAAGTGTGCACCGAGGAAGTTTGCCTGATCTTCCAAGGTATTACCCTGAGTTTTTACGAGTGGAAGTGTGTGTACTTGTTTTCTTGCTATCCTACCGACCATGTTCCAAACTTTAGCCTCCTGTGTGTATGAATTGATCCCTGACAAAAACTTCTGCCAGCTTTCTCTTCTGGCCTGCCGACGTGTTCTCCTGCCTTGAGACTTTATTTTCTTAAAGCTCTCTAGGTAAATGACATGAACAAGCTTTGCAACAAATCACATACAACTTGTTGGGCTTTCGCATGAGAGCTTCAACATAGTAGTTCACCGGATATATATAATATTTAAAAATTTCCCATTCACCCTTCACTAGCTAGGGAAGCCAGGAGGAGAGATCAGTGGCTGGATGGTGACGACAACCTGAGAGAAGGGCCTTTAGCTTGCTACTCCATGACGGTAAAGTGACTGTGAGGACCATGATAGGTAAAATTGGTCGAGGAAGGAACGTGGTATGGTGAACTTGACAAGAGTAGGCATTTATAGCTACTTTGCTAATCGGTGGCAGCAGCCCTTCTCAAGGCGACAGTGGTAAAGCCCTTACTTCTCAGATATTCCGGTGTAAAAGCCGTTCGTTGCGAGCAAGAAATCTGCGAGAATTCGAAATAGATGCAAATAAAGAAATAATAAAAGAATTTCAGTTTCGAGAGGAAATAAACCCGGGACTTCTGCGTGGATAGCAGGTGTTCTACCGCAAAGCCAAGATCATGCTCGAAAGTTTTCCGAAAGAATAAAAACTACATATTAACGTTATTTAGTGTGACGAGTGTCATTAAAACACATCATATTACCCATCAAAAGCGTAGAATAACAGCAGGCGTCAAAACAAGTGAGTTTTGCGACCAGCAGTTTGTGTAAAGAACTTTCAATTACAAAGCACACAGGAGTAATAAATGATAATTACCAACAAATGCATCAACAGCTTGAGCAGCTACGCAGTAGCGCGTGCTGACTTTTGCAGCAGCCATTATCGAACTGTTGGAAAGGCGTTGATTTACAGGTGCACAGACATTCTTTTCGGTGCGGCCCGGCGACCCGTAACGGTGGTTTAGTGGCTAAGGGCCGTTCTACGCGCTTCCCGCACAGCCGCAACGCACGTGCCGGGACCTCAACCACACGCAAGTGGGGGACAAATAAGCCAATCGGCAACGCTGTGGAGGGTGAAAGAGCGTCGCCAATTGGCTTATTTGTCCCCCACTTGCGTGTGGTTGAGGTACCGGCACGTGCGTTGCGGCTGTGCGGGAAGCGCGTAGAACGGCCCTAAGGCACTCGGTTGCTAATCCGCACGTGGCGGGATCAAATCCAAACAGCGGCGGCAGCTCTTTCGATAGAGGTGAAAATGCTTGAGGCCCATGTGATAAATTTAGTTGCATGTTAAGAAATCCCACGTGGTTGAAATTTCCGAACCCCAGCACTACGGCGTCTCTCATATTCATACGATGGATTTAGGACATTGAACCTCAGCAATCACTATTGCGGCACGCTTAAAGCGCCCGCCGAGAAGTAAAGCCAAACTAGCTCTAGCGTCTTCGAAGTTGTTATATCTATAAATCTATCAATATATATTTAAAATTTCCAAAATGTGTGAATCAAAAAAATTTGCTGTTCTCAATTTCAGCTAGCTTTATTGCGATATATGCTAAATTAGGTCACACAATAAATGAAGAACTAAGTTTGTCTGTATTACACCACCCAAAATAATAGAAACAAAGAAAGCCGTTACTTCTTGAGTCAGCTAGTGCTGATTTCGATTGTTTGCAATGAAAGAAAGAAAGAGCAGGGCAGTGGGATCGTTCGACAAAGTGCATTTACAACCTCACAAGTTTGCGTTCGGTGCTGTAACTTACCACACCAGTGCACAACCACAAGTAAACAGACCAGTTTTAATTTAGAAGCGAGGTCGAGTAAAGAACCACCATGCCTCGTCGTAGAAGTCAGCAGAAAAAGAACACCACCGCATACTGCCACTTCCTGTTCAGTGACATCCACGTTACGAACGAGGTTACGTGCAAGCGATCCTTTGATTCATTGATCATCGTATACGCAACACGGACCGAGAAAGACAATGAACGTCCTCTGTCACGGTGTTACAGCGCCTGTCTGCTAGCGAAACACAAATACTCAGGCGCCTACTCATTCCTAACCGCTCATGAGGGGGCTATCAACATCCGACGGTACGGCACGCCATGTGCTTTCCTCCCAACTAACAGGGACGCACACAAATTGATGATGCGCCGGGCCAGGGCCCATCTTTTCATATCACTCACCTCCGTTGAGACAAGACGTGGTACAACTGTGTCTTGTGCTGTCATTCAGTGTTTATATATATATATATATATATATATATATATATATATATATATATATATATATATATATATATATATATATATATATATATATATATATATATATATATATATATATATATAGGACAGATTCATACGTCGTCCCGTCGTCGTTGTCGCAGATGCGGACGGCCGTTACGAGTGTATATGAGACAAGATCAACGCGCTGTTATACGTGGCGAATTTCTTCCACAGGGTGGCGTCAGCCGCGACGTCGCCTCAGTGAGACACGGCGGCCACTCTCATCAATCGCGAGTCGTTCGTAGGACACGGTCTGCTGCATTTGAGAATCGTGTCGACGTCGTGAAGGCGAGAGAGGCGACTTCTCGGCGGGCCGTCGCCACGTCACGAATGATAAGCACGGTTGCAGGGACGGGTGCATGGGGTGGCCTACGCTTTGCCGGATGTTTGCCTTCTGGTGGCGCCATCGCGAAAAAATGGGGACCTTCCTTCGCCGCAATAAATCTGTGAGAGTCTCCTTCCGCGTGTTCGCGTGTGAGTATAGTGAGGGACTTAAGTAAACCTTGCTCTCGTATAAATGCGACTGGTAAAGTGAGGGTGATTTGTCTACTTGAAAATGGGCGCACTGTGGCTCACTGAAAATTCACGTGAGAGACGTGGGAGAGTAGAGGAGTTTCGAGAAAGAAATGAATGAAAAAACTCGCGCCCCTTGACGCTCCTAATCGAAGGAATGCACGAGTTCCCGGTTAATTCAGCGGTCGCTGAATGACGTACAGCCTCCGAGGCTTTTCAATAACTCTGAGACGACCAAACAGTTAGCTTATGGATCGAGCAAACAATGGTTGTACGAGATAAATTGCACTTGAGAGCACTTGGTGCCGCTACCGTAATGAACGTATTTATTGAAGTAAAGAAACATTGGAAATCAAAGCCGCAAAGAATGATGTGTAATAATCTGATTCGAAAGGAACGACGTCAGCACGCATTGCGAGTTCGTTTACGAACATTTTCAATGGAATTGACAGGAAAATAAAAAGGTCGCCAATTCCTTTTTTTTAGGAAATAGTATAACACGAAAGTGAAACGTGTCTTCACACATGTATTTGGGCCTTTATTTTTCATTGCTTTGCTAGAAGGGTGAGAGAATGAACCCTACAGTAATAAATTGCAATGTCACGCGAGGAACAGCAGGCAGCTCGTAACTTGCAACACATACCCCAAGCAGAAAGCAAGCACAAAATGAGCATTCATAGGATGAGCGCGGACTAGCAACGGTCCCAGCTCGACACTTAAAGCGCGCTGTTGAACCAGAAGGAAAGACGCACAAAACAAGGGCACAAGTATATACCGGACAAGCACGAACAACTGTCACACTTCCTGCATCATGTGTCAGCAAGTGTGTTCTTTTCGCAAACGCAGCCGCGACAGCGAGAGAAGTGACCGTCATGCTATTTTTAACCTCTCTAACTTCAAAACAAACTTGCTGAGGAAGCACAACAGGTGCTACGCCCCCGAATCCCGAGATAAACGTGCGCGCGAGTCAGCGACCACGCCAGAGAACATCTGTACACACTTTGACCACGCCATGAGGAGGCTCACGCATATAGCAACGCGCGGATGTGCGTGTGGTGACGACCTCACAGCAACCCGAGTCTAACGCGCGTCCCTAGCGCCATCTCGCTACTGATGACGAAAACTCACAGAAGTTGCTGAGCTCTAAGGGCCGCCGCTAGTACATGATGTATATAATTGGCTTGCCATCATTATGTCGAGAAATGAAGGCGTTGTGAATTAGCGGTTAGTGTCACGCACTCCAGAGCGCGAGGGCACTGGTTCGACGTCTCGGTATGGAAGTATTTCCTCTCGTTGTCTTTCTTTGCAGTCTGTTAGTATATATTTTACTACGTTATATCCGTGACTAAAATACGTCCGCAGCGCCACTACGGACCCCGGCATGAAACACCTTCATACTAAACACTCTATTTAAACGAAATTTCTCGCGAATCTAACCCATAATACATGTGAAGTAACTTTACAGGAACTGCGGTCAGCGCGACTCTTTTGGCACTCTATCCAAAAACAAAGCATAACAGACTGATTCTAAATAACTGGTCTGGTATATAGACCATGTCCAGGAGCCAAAAAATCATCATCATTACAATTTAGATTCGCTACAGTACACGAACGCACTAACAAGCGATTTGTAATTCTTTGATATTCACGTCAGCTGACCTCACTTAATTGTAGCAGATTTTCTAATCTGATCATACAACCTGGTTACCAGACGTTCTCCTGCACTAAGCCTGTGATTCTAATATTTCATACATGCTAACTATAGCAAACATTAAATTACAGTTCCTAATAGCCCCAATTTTCCTCATTCATAAATACAATAACCACAACTCATTTTTACGTTTATTTCTTTTTTACTCTTTAGTCTGTCCTGACCAAGCGTCACAAGCTCTGCCCAACTAAATTATATTATTGAGTCAAACAGATGCGCTACAGACACAACAACACCGCCTAATCCAAGGAAAACACGCAGCTAGCATCTCGTCAAAAAGAGAGGGAAAAAAAGGTAAATTTGTTTACGTTTTCAAACCACCTCTTTTCTCTCGACAATGTCTCTCTTTTTGCTCTTCCTCCCCGTTGTCATTCCGCTTCATATATTCTCTGTTTCACGAAAAGCATCACCGACACATCCACGCTTTTTGATCTTTCGAAACAGCAACCACCAGTCACTCATCGGCAATACCGAGCAGGCAAATGCGTTTAGACCCTCTCAAACACGCTTCACCCGATGAATAACGCATAAGAAAAATTCGGACATCCTTCTTCTTTTTATGTATCCTAGTATTGTAGTTATTAGCCGAGTCATTTTTCTCTCTTTTTTTTCTCATTTCTACGCTCCACCGCACCCACTGTCGCGAATTCGGGCCCACGGTAACGACACACAGGAGCGTATACATCGACGCACCGCCAGCATTGTTTGTCCATTGGATCCAATTCTACACTGCATACCACGTCTTCCACAAAGTCAAACGTTCCGGGAACAGTCGACGCTTCAACCGTGGTCGTACGCCGTTGAGGCTAAAAACACCAGGAAAGGGTTTAAAAAGAAGCAAAGAAACCAAAGTGGACGAGGTAGAGAAGAGACGGATGGATGATGGAAGCGGCTGCGTGGCTTCGATACGGAATGGCGTCCGTCGCTGGTGCGCCGTTCTCGCCCATTTGTTTTGCAGATAGGGATGAGGAGTACTCTTCACCTCGATGGGCGTCTATAGCCTCCCACGGTTGCCGGAGCGGCGTTCGCCCGCTTTCTTTTGGTCCGCGACCCCGGCGCATTCATTCCGATTTGGCGGGAAAACACTCGACTTCTCTCGCGCTGCTGACACGCCGCAAGGGCCATTTGCGTCCGCTGAATGGCCCGGCCCGCTTGTTTCGTGCGCCCTGCCATCATCGGGCCCCGCCGTCGAAGCCGGTGATGTATTCATGAGGCGGCCGAACAGGTCCCGGTGGCAAGCGTTCGGGATCTCGGGCAAGTTCGAGCAGGCTCGTGGATGCCGTCGGGTTACTGTAAGGACTTGTTTTCTTGAGAGAGAAATCAAGTGGAAGACGTCCTCCTAATGGTTAACACTTACATATTGTTGTCATTGTCGTTGGAGCTGCTGCTGTTGTGCGTTCATCCGGAATATCGTTGAACATCGGAATTCACAATATCTTAGAACTTCGGTCAGGCTGACCTCTCGTGATGTTTTTTCGTGCTTCTTTTTTGTTTGTTTATTCTTGAGTAGAATAAACTGGGAGACCTTGCGCACGAATGGGGACCCCCTCATACGAACCACAAACGCTCACATACATTCTGGTGACCATTGCTAAGGCTTGCGCTGTAAATATAGCGGCAATGACGTCAAAAATGACTCAATCTCTCCTTCAACTTCATACACTCAATAGCATTTAGAACTATGCATTATGTTCGTACGCTCGGTTTCCGATGTGTCCTCACCTTTTACAAATGCGCTCAGTACTAACGCAACTGCGCCAACACAAAATATGATGGTCACATTACATCGTTGAAATAATTGTGATACATGTATACAATAGAGCTCATGCCCAACCCTAAACCCAGAATGCATGTCTATCAGCTGAAGATTGCACCACCAGCTCTCACTAGCGGCCTCGGTTCAAATAGCAATGGTACCAATACCCTGTCGCTTTACGCCGGCGCAAAATCAGTCGAAGCTGCTACAAAGTGTGCTGTTTAAAGGAACACTAAAGTCAAATAACAATTTACGTCAGTGTGAAAGCTCAATGAATGTCAACATCTAAAACGACATTATTATTAGCAACGGTGCCCTACTTACCGAGAAATTAGGGTAAATGCACGAGAGCACAAGCGCCGCCGTAGGACATTTTCAAAATGATCCCGATGACACCAGATGGACCGCCTACAATTAATCACTAGTAATCGATCTAACCGCACTAAGTAAAGAACCTTCCGTGCATCAAGAGACGCAATACAATGCTGCTTGTTAGTTTCTGTTTGATTCGTGGAAAAAAGAACCGCCGAACGTTACTATGGAGAATGGCGCGAGTGGTTCAAAAATTCAATTTTCACGTGGTTACACGGGACAGGTGACGCCAACTAGCGGGGCACAGTTGAAACAAAAGCGTCCGCAATCTCGAAGCCAATGGCGGGAAATTGATCTATGGCCGTTGTTGCTGCTGTGGCTCCCGCTACTTTCGGTCTGCTGCTACTAGCGCAGTAAAGCCGGGCAACAGTGACGTCAGATGGTCTGGTCGCTGCGCTCCTCCAGTCGGGTAATTTGAAGTGTGCTAACCCGATGCGGAACACTAAAACGAGATTTTATTTCAAAATAGGCCCTTCCTTGGCACAAAACAACGAAGCTTCTGGACCACCATTTCAACCATCAACGTCGACCTAATAGTTGGCTTTAGTGTCCTTTTAAAGGATCTCTGGATGCACCGTTAGGGCTATTCACGTAAATACAAGTTCAATAGATATATATCAGAAACATATCATATTAGACAGCCCGTAGGGTAGTAGCAATATTCAATCACGTAGTGCAGACTATATTAAATGAGATAATGCAAATAATGGTATACGCGGCTGTTTAAGCATCGTTTTACCAACCCCCACTTTCGTACTTACGAGCAGTGGAAGGGAAACTAAGACTGAAGCTTAATACTTACGCGACATGGTCAATGGCAGAGTGATAATGAAGGTCTTCTCAGCAAACTCTCCAAAAATCACCCTCGAAGCAAGACTTGCTACTTTCCGAAGAAAGCTTTCGATGCGGCGAAACTCATTTGGCGAGTCGAGTGCCCACTCCCGTAAAGTGAATTTTTGAGGCACGAGATACTCTTGAAATACACCCCAGATGAGGTTGCGAAAGCGACTAAAGATAGAAGTGCTCGCACACTAAACTGCGGATCTCCGAAGATGAGGCTATTTTCGGGGCAGATCGTTTTAAACGCGGCTATTTGATAGGCCTCATTTAGGTGGGAATGTTCGGAGTCATTACCGAAAACACGAGAGAGAGACAGAATACAGCAGGGCTTTTAAACTGAGCACCATGGGGAATTCGTAGGGACAGATATACGAAAGCAGGGCGTTCCCGGCATACAAAGAAAAAAAATAAAGAAAGAAAGAAAGAAAGAAGGAAAGAAAGAAAGGAAGAAAGAAAGAAAGGTTTCCTGCAGGCAAATAGCCAAAGCTGCTACCCCGTAGGTTCAGGTCATCCTGTGTTCTTGCCTTTTGTGCAAATTGCTCTTGTTACCACGAGTTCGGGCTCTCGTATTAGGGGCCAGACGTAAAGGGCTGGTCCCACAACGCTTAGGCACCCCCCCCCCCTCCCCCTGGTGCGAACACCCAGACACCTCTTTCGGATGTAGCATGAGGGACACGCCATTAGGAGGGAAGTGCGTACAAAAAAAGATGGTGATTACGTCGCACTAAGAAAGGAGACAAAGAAATTACGTCGCAAAGGAAAGAGGAAACTGCGGTGCGGAAAAAAAATGGCGAAGTGGAAATAGCACATTTTCGGCAAATTCCTTCTATTCGGCGAACCGATTAATTCATCTGAGCTCGGACGCTTCTGGTTTCGTCCTCTAGGGAAGGCCGAGTTTGTGACACTTTTTTTTATCTCACTATTCGTGCAATATTTTTGTTCTCGCCATCATACGACTAGAATGCCTTCGTCGGGCGAATCGCGAATTGCCGGATCCCTACACAACTGAACAAGAATGTCTGGGCCATAGTACGATCTTCAAATGTTTCCCAATCGTGGCAGAATTCACAAAATCGCTTTCTACATGACTGATGGTGAAGCTGATGAAAATTATAAAATTATCTTGCAGTTTTTTTTGTTTTCTGTTTGTTTCTGATTATGTAACGCAAGAAAGTGTAACTAATGATCAGACGCAAAGTATTATCCCAACGGGTGCATGGCTCAACGGCTGTTACGTAATTCTTAACGCTTCACATCCGCTCGCAGTCGTGGTACAGTTGTTACGGTGCTCGGCTGATAACTTGTAGGTCGCGGGTTCGATCCCGTGCTCGGCGGCTTTGTTTCAATGAAGGCGGAACGCAGTGGCCCCGTGTATCGTATACGATGTCCGTACAATTTGAATAACTGTAGATGGGCAAAATTTTCGGAGGTCTTTATAGCACGGCGTGCTCCATAATGCGTCGTGGTTCCCGCCTTTAATATCACAGCAATTATTTTGTCATTTACGCTTCGCGCTCGTAAACGAACATATCTTGATTAAAGGAACATACCTACTCGGGCATCAGCAATGATTTTGTCGTCTGCTTCAATTTTTAGAAGGTACACTGACTCTTTCGGCATGCAAGAAGGGTGACATGCAAGAAGGTACACTTTCGGCATGCAAGAAGGGTGTTCGTAGTATGCTCCCGCGAAGTTCGATAACTGGCATGTGGTATGATCGTTTTCTTTTCCTTATCGCGCGCAGTATGGATCAAAGGGCTCTGTAAATGCACCTCAGTTGCTGAGAATAATTTAGAACAATTGTTGAGTTTATAGTCCTAAAAGCACGAGGTGAGAGACACGGTAGACGCGGACTTCGAAAATTGAGATCCCCTGTGGTGCTTTAACGAGCTCGTCAGTCTAAGCACACGGGCCTCTGGCATTTTGCCTCGATAGAAATAGGGCCGCCGTGGCCGAGACTTGATTCTGCGACCTTCGTGTTAGCATTCAAGTGTGGCAGCTTGGGCTCGCGCTATAACTATCGTCAATCATTCAAGCGTGCGGAGTTGAGGAGACCACGCTGGATAGAGAGCTAAGTGATGCATGAGCTAGAGGGAAAGTGAAGAGAACATGCGCCTCGATCGTCCAGAAAAGAAGCAATCTACGCAGCACTAAAGCCTGCGCGTTGAAATGGTTGACGAAGGGGTTTTGTGAGAGAAAAAAAAGATGCTATTGATCACGCGGGTGATTCTCCATCCTTTTTCTTCTTAGCCCTCAATTAATCCCCAAAGCTGACTGAATGTAGGCAAGTGACACCGAAGCTTTTTTCCGCTAACTACGATGCTACTAAGTCGGCAGTATACGGGGTGTCAATCGCTTAATGAGTGAGACGCGCCTGTAGGTCGAAAGATGGCCTTCACTGTGGAAAGGACTTTTATTTGGCGAGAGTTGCAAGCAATATCGCCCCTGTTTTAGAAACTAAAAAGGTGCTGCGGGTACCGTAGCACATTTTTGGGATCTCCCCCCCCCCCTTTTTTTTTCTTTCACTCTCGCACTTTAACACACCACAAAAACAAGCAGAGGTCACGTGCGTTGTGTTCGGCCAATTGCAACTTTCCTGACTATATTGTCAACGCTGCGAAAAAATTTTATTGCGAGCTTCACACGCACAGACAGGGGCACACATAAGTGTATGAGCAAAGAACGCACGTACCCCTACGATACATAAACTACCACAGTAACGATCTATTAATAATTTGCTGTTCTGGAGGCTGAGTTGAGAGAAGGCGGAGGGTGGGTGGGGAGCAGAACAATAGACTACATACATATGGCACAATGTGTAAGTGCTCCTGAGCTAATTCACTCATACAGAGAACGCTTTCGGTACATCGCAAAACCATATTTCGCATGAAACGATTAAAATGAAGCCTAAAAGTACAACTTGAAAGTATTCTTGGTACCGTTGCATACATTTGAAGGTGATATGGCGCTAGACGACATGGACATGGAGTATAACGTTCGTACTATTCGTCTGGCATCAAAAGAAGAAGATTTGGGTGCACGTTAAAGAACCCCAGGTGGTCGAAATTTCCGGAACCCTCCACTACGGCGTCTCTCATAATCATATGGTGGTTTTGGGACGTTAAACTCTACATATCAATCAATCAAAAGAAGAACAAATTAGCTTAAGCTGTGCTTTGAACTGGACAAACAATCAGTTATGACGGGCATATCATAACTTTCTTGTTGTTTTTGCTTTTTTGTGTGTGTGCGCATCGTTCACGAGTCTTGGGATGGCAGAAGCATCTGGAACAGTACAGTGCTTATGAATTCCACAGAGTAATATGATAGCTACACTTGTTAGCAGCGCCAGTGAGCTATGTGTTTCATTCCTTTCTCAGATATACACGGGACTGATATTGGGAGCAGACACGTTAGTACATACGAAAGTGACTCCAAAGATGCAAGGAATCGAGCATCTAAAGTGTTGCCTCCATCAAATTCATCGCGAATTTTCGAACGGCTTTTTTCAGCGCTCGTATTCCCGAATAAAGATCCTCTAAGAATTTTTGTAAGGAAATAAATACTTCAGCCAATCCTGATTGGGGAAACATCGATTGCGGAGCCAGCTGACCCACTAGAAAATGCACTTGCGGAAAAGAATTTTCGTAGGTTAGGTCCAGGTCTTTTCGGCTCCCCATTCACACACACACACACACACACACACACACACACACACACGAAGAAGAGAAATGACATACGCCAAATATTTTTCGAGGACAATAATTGAGCAAACGTTGTTGCAGGAAATGTCATTAAGGAAGTCGGCCAGCCGATGGCAAATAACATAAAGTGCATAAGAAACCGGTTTCTTTGAATTTTCGATTTTTGAAACGTTCACGTATTTTAAAGAAGGCGTATTGCAGAAAAAAATTGTCGAATACATTATTGTGCTGCTGTGATTAAAATCGCCAACAAATTTTATGGAAGCGATACGCTCTGTAGGAAATAGATGAAAAGCTGACAGTTTTTATCGAGCGATATTGCCCGGAAATGATCGCAAATGAGGAAACAAGATACTACTGCGCATCACTAATGACTGCTTTCAGTGCACACTTTACGTCCATAGAAGACTTTGGCTTTAAAGTCAGTTTTCAAGAGAGGAACAGCGATGATAACGGTTGTCCGCTTGTCACTGTGAAACAAAGTGTTTCACAAAGCTCGGGGAAATTAGATTCGGTAGTGGAAACATGATAACCGGAAAATTTCGGTAATGGTCGATTGCCTGATGAACGGGATATCGACGACAGCAATGTTCATCGCACGTTCTGCGTACTCTACATCAGAAAAAAAAAACAGAAGTATGAACAGGAACGAAAAAAATATTTCTGTTGGTCATGCGAACCCAATTTATTCTTTAGCTTGCGGATTGCCATAAATGTAACGACCACTAACTTATCTCTTGTCAGAAAGTATATATGGAATCCCGTTAAGACGTCATCAAAGCAATTGTCGTATGTGCTCGGCACACTTTTTTTTTTATATAGGGTACTAAAAAAAGGCCTCAGCATTTCCTATATCGAACAAGTAGACTGAGAGAACACGAAAGTACGTTATCTAGAATACACGTCTATTAACAAACAGAACAGCGTTCTGTAAATCAACCCCCCCCCCCGCCCTCTTTTTTTTTTTCTATATGAGATGTGAGAATGAACGATTGCCCCGGGCGATAATTGAAGCATTAAGGCCCGTTCCATACACGTGATACATTAACGAGTTATCTCCCAATACTCTCTCTTGGTTTGTCTATTTAATACATAAAGGCTGATTAGTTTCCCTGATTCTGTTATTTTAGCTACAACATTCTAATATACAATGATACTGTCATTAAATAATATGCATTATTGTTCATTTGTCTTTAAACTCATCAAAACAAAAGGAAGCAGAAAATGTGAACCAACAATACTTTCAAGAGAACATGGATATATCACCCACCATGGCGGTGTAGTGATTATGGCACTCGACTGCTGACCTGCAGGTCATGGGATCGAATCCAGGAGGCGACGGCCACATTTCCGATGGAAGCGGATACGCTTAAGGCCCGTTTACTTCCATTATGAAGCACGCGGAAGAACCCCACGTGGTCGTAATTTCCGGAGCCCTCCTCTTCGGCTTCCATCATAATCCTACCGTGGTTTTGAGAGGTTAAACCCCAGCAATTATTAATCGCTAAATAACAATTATAACGAAGACATGTTCCCGAGCTCGGATATACTTGTTTCAGCAAGCCATCGCTAGTACTGTCCGACAAAGAATTGGAATACCAGCGCGTGTCCTATGATATCAGTGTGAATTTCACTTAGTTCACCATGATTACGCGGCTGTGACTCGTCAGCTGAGTGCATATGTACGTGTAGCCTGGTTTCCGAATACAAACCTTTCTTTTAAAACTGAGGATGATGTGTGCTTAAGTTTGTGCAGAAAAAAATCGTAAACAAGGCTACAACTTGAAGAAGAGTTCTTGTAGCCTTGAAGAAGGCAAGCTCGCTTGTCTAAACATCAACACCGGCACACAGATTTTGTCGTCGCAAGCTTCCATCTCCCCCCTGGCTCTTGCTTTTTTCTTGCCTATGTCCTATATTTTTCGTGCACTACAAAACAAAAAAGCTACTGCAGAGTGTACACAGACATGCTTGCCTTACACGCTGATGCCATGATTAGAAGCGCTCTGTCGCTATCACAGGTATGCCTTAGATAAGGACCTTGGCGTTCTGAATATAACAGCAAAAATGCCGATGTCAACCTTGTCGGCCACGGTGAAGGGCTCCAAGAATATGCTAAAGCTTATATGTAGGTGAAATAGCGAAACAGATAACTTGTATTGCGAGCAGTGTTTGCGCGAGTCACAAATTGCACCGACGCGCCACCATTGGCGAGTATACGCCCGTCTTCCTGTCTTGGCTGTGCAAACATAGCAATTGAGACCCTATCTGAGGCACGTGTGAGCGTGTGTGCGTATGGAATCAACGAGGTGGCACATAGTCACGAACACGTACGTTGGGGAAGAGTTTGCCGTCGGTGTGTTATCGCGCTAATTCGTACGATCATCTCGAACGGTTTGACCCGTTTTCCTCTCTCTGCAACGACGGGGAAGGGGTGCAGTGGCAGTACGCCTGTACGAGAGGGAGGATGAAATAGGGGAGTGCGGCGGATCGTCGGCGAGCTTGACCCAAAAGCGCCATTCGGATCGGCAAATATTGTCCCAGCACTCAGTGCCTACCACTTCGTAAAAAGCCTCGGCAAAAGCTTCCGCTCCATTCCGCAATGGAAACGATTGGTCGCACTCGTACACCCAAGCCTCCCTCGCCAAACACCTTCCTGTACTTCTACACTCAACCTCCCAAAAACCTGGCCTTGAACGTTTCTTAGATCAGTAGGCTGGCTCTCGGCTTTTTCACCGCCTCGATCAATGACCCCTCCTCCTCCTCCTCCCCCTACCATGTTTTGTTGATACCACACGTGCTCCTCATCGACCAACACATGCCCTTCGAGCCCGTCACTTAGGAAACTCGCGCTAGAGATCACTTGATAGATGTGGGGCCATCTCGTATACGTCGGTGCCCGCGTGGTTAAAGAACGCGTCGACATAGCTTTTTTAACAGCCGGTGATGAAAATATTTCTCTCTGAGCACTTCTCGACGAATTCTCGAGGAAATATTCGAAATGTGTCCGAACTGGGAAACCGCTCTCTGTGCTACCGGCTTGGTGCATCAAGCTCCATCAAAACAATTCCTGGGCTTCTTTACGCATCCGCCTTTTTTTTTTTATTGCGAAAAAGACTTACCTTTAAGGCATATTTTTTTGTTAAATGTGTGCTGTTAGGCCGGTGTTGTGTATGAAGTGAAGTAGTGTCTTGTGAAATCTGTTTTCATGTATCCAGCGGTTGTAACTGTATCCGTCTAAGACGATTCGAAGCCGTCTTTTTTCTTCTTTTTCTTCTGAGTTTATTGCATTGGCGCTTCCGATCTCCCCTCGCGATCGGAAGTATTCTGCGGCCACGTGGTAGCGCGCTGCCTCGGTTGTCCGCTGTTGCGAACGACGGACCGATCCCGCCGAAGCCACCACTGTTGCGAAAGACGGCGACGCCGACGCGGTCCCGGAGGCGCCACTGCTTTCGACCCCGCCGGGAAGGTCACCAGCCGTTTGGTAGCGTATGTTTCTCAGCTCGCGACTGCTTCTGCGCAGAGCTGAGGAGACGAGCGGACGAGACGACGGTGAGTTAAACAAGGTTTATGTACAGCATATATACAGAGGCGTTACAATTTCGGCACTGGGGCCGGCAGAGACTCGAAGAGCCGAGCTCCTCTCTCTAACACATAGGTCAGCCTTTCGCCTAAAACCGCTGACTCACACACATGTCGGCACTCCGACACGGGGACTCCTCTCCTAGGATCTCCGATCGCGACGCGCCGCAGGGCTTCTTTTATTTACACCGGGCCCAACTAAAATGTCCAATCAGAAGCGCCGCTGGTCTTCCGAGCAGGCTCCTCCAATGGGGTTCGCCGCGCGATGCGTCAGGCCACCAGACATGAGGACGCCGGCTCGCTGTCACGTGCGCAACTGACTCAATGCACGTGGGCCACAGATGCGCCGCGCGTGTTCACGCCGTGGAGTTGTTCGCGCCCGGCGGGCTGCGGGCTGGCCTTGACCCAGATTGCCTGTTTCAGAGGCACGGACGTTTGACGAGGACTCGCTGGCATAACAGCACCCCCGCCGCCAGACAATGCACCGGAAAGACGAGCTGCTTCCACGGGGCTCGGATGTCAGGTGCGCTCGTTCGCCTGGTCCCTCCAGGTTCGCCTCCAGGGCCATGGGGAGAATACAGCTCCAGACTGGTCCGGGAACACATCCCATTTTTGACGACGGATCCCAGCTCCACTGGCTTGTCGCCACAACTTGCTGACCAGCTTCACTCGTCTCTTCTGACCATCTTCGGGTTCAGCACTTGTCGATGGTTCTGCAACTTGCTAAGAACGGTTCGACAACAGACAACACACGACACAAGCAAGTGCCCTCGGTCACCCGACAGAACACCAGACAAAGTATAGTACAACATATACCTATCTACGTGTCTATCGGAATTTTGTTCCCTCTACATCAAGAGGCACATGTGGGACAAAAGACCCCTAAAATGACAACTCAATTTTTTTTTTCACGTACAACAACGTAACGGATTAGAATACCACATAAAGTTGGCCCCTTGAGATCACTCTAAACGAGAGCGCTCAGCCCAGGTCGTGATGAGGTCAAAATTTTGCCCCGAATCGCCAGCCAGAAACCGAAAGGTTGAGAAGTTACTAGCTGGAACGCACTGCTCAATGCACCTGCATTAGCGTTTACCTTTCCTTTATTTTTTTTTTTTTTTTTTGATAGCGAACGTCAAAGTTGCACTGTGGAGCAACATGCTCCACTTCAGTAACCGGCCACTTTTAGGCGACGATACCTATGCGGCACCAAGAGCGGCTCACACTTTCGACGTTGCACAAGGGAACAACGATACAGCTTGCTACTGATTGACTCCTCACCGCTTAGCTTGATATCGTGTTCGATCACCGTCGTGTCTCCGGGACGGTCCGACAACACATACCCAAACTCGGAAACAATCTTTCTCAGGTCCTCTTTCTCAGGTCCTCCTTCACTTACGCTAGGCTCTAGGTTTATCTGCTCCCGGATTACTTTCGATCCCCCTTCAATTACCTCACTAGAACTCGAAATTTCTGCTTCCTCTTCCTTTGAAGCATTCAACAACAGATTTACGACCGCTTGATGTTGAACGTATGGTTTCATCAAGTTGTAAATTTTGTCCGGCCGCCTTCCTAATTTCACTTCATAATTTGTATCGCAAGGCTTCGATAATACTTTGGCGGGCCCTTCCCAATCAACCTCAAGCTTGTTCCTTTTGGGTGGCTGCAGCCGCATTACCTGATTATCAACTTCAAAAGCACGCTTCTTCACCGATTCCTCGTAGTGCTCCTTCGACAGCACTTTTGCCGCGTTTTTCTGGCTTTCCACTCGCGCTTCAATTTGGCTTTCCACTAGCGCTTCAATCGAGAAATCCTCACGTTGCTCTCCAATGAGCGTCTCTCGATCAACTCTCGGCAGCTCGCTCCAACTTTCCGCTACAGGCGAGAGCGTTGCAACCCTCTCGCTCTGACTCAATGGCGCCACGTCGTCTCCCCTTTCTCCGGAAACCGCGCTGGTCGTGTCGGCGACGGGCCGCTCGCGTGACTGCTCACATGACTCATGCGGAAACTTTCCTTTCTGGGGTTCCGTCGACCCGCCGACAAGGTCACTTGAGAGTTCACCGCCTGGAACCAGATCAAGCTGCCGCGATAGCTTCCGCGCTTGCGATCGCGTGAGAGCCATGCACGCTAAGTCAGGGAAGAACGATTTGCCCTGCTCTTTGAGAAGCTGCTCCGAGTTGTTGGAGAAAAGATAAGGAAAACGATCGTTCAGCGCGGCAGACACAGCTGCTTCGGTGCAAAGCTTACCGAACGGGCCTTCAATGACAACGGTGGCGATTGGTAAGCGAACACTCTGCTCCTCGGCGACTTGCCTGATCCACGCGCATTCTCCTGTGAAGTCATCCGGAGACACCAATGAAGGATGGACAACGTCCATGGTTGCCGCTGAGTCTCTAAGTGCTCGGCACGTTTTCTTATTCACCCTAATTTCTTGGAGATACGGCTCCAACAACCGAATGTTTTTCTCTGATTCTCGGATCGTTGCGAAGGCAAACTTTTCCTGACAGTTTCTCGCGATGTGCCCTTCCTTTTTACAGTTGTAGCAGATTAGCGGCTTCCGTTTGTTTTCCGATTCAAATGCCTGTGTGGTAGAAACCTCACTCGATTTCTCCGCTTCTGCTTGCCCTTCCCCTACACTGTCCTTAGTAAGAGATGGGTCCTTTTTGAAATTACGGTGCGGAACGGGTTTCCGTTGATCAGGTTTCCTTGAAAAGCCCTCTTTTCTCTCATCTTTTTCAACGCGCACTGCCCTGCTGTGCAACTTTCGGCGAGTATAATACTCCTCAGCTAACTCTGCTGCCTTGTTTAGCTGTACTTCACTAAGTCTGTCCTGCAGCCAAAGTCTGACATTATCCTCGATGCAGCGGTAGAACTGCTCCAGTGCAACGCATTCCACCACTTTATCGCGATCATCATAAACACCTTCGCCCTTGAGCCATTCAATCAAATCGGCTTTAAGACGAAACGCGAAGTCAACGTGTGACTCATTCCCCTTTTTAGCATACCGGAACCTTTGCCTGAAAGCCTCGGGTGACAACTTATAACGTCTCAAGAGCACTTCCTTAACCTCGTCATAGCTCTCAAACGCTTCCCTCGACAAGCAAGTTATCGCGTCGGACACTTCGCCGGGAAGAAGAGCTAGCAGGTTCCGCGCCCAAAGAGACTGCTCCAAAGCATTTCGCTCACAGACGTGTTCAAACTTGACGAGATACTTCGCCATGTCCTCGCCCACTACGAACGGTGGCAGTTGATCCCGAATTCTAATACCGCTGACCTGAATCGTCGGAGAAGCTGCGCTAGGCGCCTGCGAACACTGTAGGATTGCCAATTCTATTCGTTTCATCTCGAGGCGCTCCTGTCTCTCGGCCTCCTCGCGCTCGCGACGTTCGCGCCTTTCAGCTTCTTCACGTTCGCGAGCTTCTCGCCTTTCAGCCTCTTCACGTTCGCGAGCTTCTCGCCTTTCTTCACGTTCGCGAGCTTCGCGCCTTTCTTCACGTTCGCGAGCTTCGCGCCTTTCAGCCTCTTCACGAGCTTCTCGCCTTTCAGCCTCCTCACGTTCGCGAGCTTCTACTTCTCGCCTTTCAGCCTCCTCACGGCGTGCTTTAATATCCACCCAGGCCTCATCGACTTCCTCAGCCGACACTCCCCCATCCTTCATGATCTCAAGGATCGCTTGCTTTCGTTTCGCACGGCCCAAAGTAATGCCGAGTTCCTCACAAATTTCGATGAGTTCCTTCACTTTAAGGTTTTCCATCGTTCACACTAGCCTCTTGCTGTTTCCCCTGTTAAGAATCTACTTGCCGTACCCACTATAAGCCTACTAGCAAGACGCGCAAGCAATTTTTCACACTCCCGTGTTTACCCCCTCCGCATTAACTTTGGTTTCAAAGCGCTTCGACTTGGCTTGAAACGATCAAAGCTCACTTCAATGCTTCACACAGCCCTTCTCTAAACTACTACAACCTGAGCTAGAGTAGTCTGGTGAACTGAGGGGAAAACATCAGGCACTCACCGCATCGATGTCGCTGACGCCGGCCGATCCCGCAGCTGCCAACCACTGTTGCGTATCTGCCTCCGTGGATCCCACCGCTGCCACCACTGTTGCGAACGACGGACCGATCCCGCCGAAGCCACCACTGTTGCGAAAGACGGCGACGCCGACGCGGTCCCGGAGGCGCCACTGCTTTCGACCCCGCCGGGAAGGTCACCAGCCGTTTGGTAGCGTATGTTTCTCAGCTCGCGACTGCTTCTGCGCAGAGCTGAGGAGACGAGCGGACGAGACGACGGTGAGTTAAACAAGGTTTATGTACAGCATATATACAGAGGCGTTACAATTTCGGCACTGGGGCCGGCAGAGACTCGAAGAGCCGAGCTCCTCTCTCTAACACATAGGTCAGCCTTTCGCCTAAAACCGCTGACTCACACACATGTCGGCACTCCGACACGGGGACTCCTCTCCTAGGATCTCCGATCGCGACGCGCCGCAGGGCTTCTTTTATTTACACCGGGCCCAACTAAAATGTCCAATCAGAAGCGCCGCTGGTCTTCCGAGCAGGCTCCTCCAATGGGGTTCGCCGCGCGATGCGTCAGGCCACCAGACATGAGGACGCCGGCTCGCTGTCACGTGCGCAACTGACTCAATGCACGTGGGCCACAGATGCGCCGCGCGTGTTCACGCCGTGGAGTTGTTCGCGCCCGGCGGGCTGCGGGCTGGCCTTGACCCAGATTGCCTGTTTCAGAGGCACGGACGTTTGACGAGGACTCGCTGGCATAACACCGCCCACCTTCGACCACGCAACCATGGATTGAATAAAGCAAAAAGAAAGGTGGGAGCATGACGTCACGCAGATAGCCTTCGCGAGTCATGCCATTTTTAAGCCAGCGTTTTCGTACCAACACGTGACCTTCTGCGCAAAATCACACCAGCAACGAGACTTGCCGATACTTCGTATAGTATCGGTATCACACCCGGTAGCTTTGAATCGAGACGCACTTGTTCGGTGCAGACCGGCCAGATCACACAGGAGTTTGAAAAAAAAAAAACAGAACACGACCGAGAGTACGACGACTTACAGCATGCTCTGTAGTTTTGATCACATGTTGGGGCGACACGGTGGACTTCCCTCGTGTGACGTAAATGCTTCCTTCTTTCCTACTCTTTCTCCATGCACGCAACGCTGTCGTATGACAACGCCACCATTTGACGCCATCGTATGACGTCTAGAGTGATGTCATCATCACTCTGACAAGGTTTTTTTTTTTTGCGTGACCTTGTGATAGTTTACGAGAACTTCGAGAGACCGTGCGAGAGTTTGCGATGCCTTAGAGCTCACAATGTCTCACAAAGGAATAACTCACAAAGGAATAACTTACAAAGGAATAAGCAAACACTGATGAGAGTCCAGAATAGTGCCCCCTTTGCCAGGAAGTACCACTCACTCTTCAAGTCTATAGTAATCGCCATCACGCCCATGCGTCGAAGCGCGGCAGCGACGGAAGCACAAGTATGATGTCAATTTTATCGCGAAGTATTGCTATACCGAACATTGAGACCATTTTACAGTTATTTCACGAGCTAATTCATATCCAAACGAAACGTTTCAAATATATATGAGCTAATTGCAAACTTTACTCCACAATACTAACGATATTTGGCTGTGTAGATTTTAGTCACAATATAGAATTGTGGTATTTAGGGGGACAACATACTGGCAAAAAGCTGTTTGAGCAGGCCCAGCCATACTGTCAGTAGAAAAAAAGTGCATTCTTCTCAGTTTTCTTTGAAGTGCGTTTGGCTCTTTTAGAAAAAAAAACACCTCATTCTGTTACTATGTTTCAACGTTGTCATAGTTACACGGGATGGTTTCGAAGGACGCCACTACAGGCTTTAAGAAAAAAAAAGTGAGAAAGGCTGGCAATAAAGTGTAACTATATAATGGCTCATGCAGACGCATTCGAATGTGTGCAGCTGTTCACGCGAGATTCGTAATTTCGTAGCTTAAGCTACACTGGCCAAGGTTGAGTAGTTTTCGCCTAGTTTACAGTGAGCAGCTTTGTGCAAGCGCGAGGAGCAGTGACGTCACACAGCGCATATAGTTGGCGTGCCAAAGAATGCCTCGTAGCTCCTAATGCGATGTGTCATTAGGGGGCTGGCCCTTGACTCGCGTGGAATCACTCACTAGACTATCTAGTTCATCCATCCATCCGTCCGTGTATCTATAGTTCATCTGTCCGTCCGTTAATCCATAGCTCAAGCTATGTATATCCTGGCATAGCCGAGCTAAGCCACTGCTACATTGTTTTTCTCGTTCTCCTTCCTACACTCCGTTTTCTTTCCGCTAATGTAGGGTAGACTATACCATAGCCTTTTTCTTCCTAAAATTCTTACTTTTCTTATTCTTACACGTTACTAGTACATTGACTCACGTAAGCCAGTAACTTTTAACGCTAACTACAAGCTTTCTCGTATTAGCAATGAGGGAACACAGATCACAGGTATTGAGAGCATGCTTTAGACCACTTAGTGACCCTTAACAGCTGTACGCTATTTGCTGACGCAACTCATATAACGAGTCGTTCATTTTTTTTTAACCCGAGTGTTCTATGTTGGGGTACACCAAGCCTTGATGCACGTCATTTCTGTCACGGAGCTTAGTTAATAAAGCGGAATGCTGCCAGCTCTGAAAATATTAAAAGCCTGCAGAAACACTTATATATTCGTTTAACTCAGTCGAAGGAAAAAGTCATATTTTCGTCTCATTCGATGTGATAACAATTGCTGGGGTGTAGCACTTCAACACGAAGATATAATAATAAAGGACGCAATTGGGGAGGACTTCGAAAAATTTAGACCACATAAGTTTCTTTAATGTGTACTTAAGTTGGAGTACACAGGTCTCAAGCCTTTTCACCTCCACTGAAGATACGGCCACCGATGACGGCTCTCAGTCGGTGTAACCCCCTCACCCCCTTCTTTTTAAAGCTTTCTGATGCTTACGTGGTTTCGCACTGCCTCCAGAATGGGGCCACCTTTGACTATGCGATTGTTTCGTGCGATGGCGTCGTATAATGACATGGAACTCATGCAACATCATGATTACGTCATTTTGACGTCCAAATGATGAACCAAATTTCGCCGTACATACATCACGGGGTGAGGTAAGCCAGCTGCGGTCTAACCACGTGACTTTTTGCATCGCTTTTAGTTGACCACCAATGGTCACTTATCGCGCTTGATGAGCTGTCCAAGGCTTTCGCTTCTATAAAGTGCTTGACTGACTCATCCCACCGGTAACTGAACCATAAACGGCACTGCTGTCAAGCACAGCAGACTGGCGGCTTACGCCTCTCCAGCCCGAAGATACTTAGGCCAAGTACTAAAAACAGCCTGGCACCTTCATGGCCTGATCCACCTGTCATTCGGTCACGTCAGCGCTGTGGATTTCCCGATATATCAGCACCCAAGCTTCTTACGTGGTATAGTAGCGAGGAAGGAAAGCATCCATACAAATGCAATGAATGCGAGCGAAACTCTTTTCGCGGCGAAGACTGCGAAAGGCGAATAAGACACAAATCTTTCTGCACCCACGCAGTTAACGCAGCTTTCGTAGTCTCAAGTTCCTTTCTTGCTCTGCCTCCAAGACCACCTCTTCTTCCCGCTCTCGCGTCTGGGCTTGTCCTTAGCGGCGTATGTATCATTTCTTTATCCATACAAGAGACGTCAATACGCTTTAGAAGGAAACTAAAAGAGACAGCAAAGAACTGATGTCCGGGAATTCCCTTTAGGATGCCCGCAAGTGCGAGAAAGAATGTAGAAGAGGAAGGAAAGCAAAGGATACAGGATGACCATCATTGGGGCTGCAGCAGTAGGCAACAGTAGTCCCATTGATGCATTTTTGTTTGTTTCTGTGTCGCTACTTCCGGACTGACCACTCAAGTCCTGAGTAGGACGAGGTGAAGAGACAGCCAAACGAAAGGCAACCGAACACCATCCATCCTATCGGCTTCGAATGCGACCCCAGTGAAAGACGAACGCCGGTGCTCTGGGCTGCTGCAACAGGACTCAAGAAGATGTCCCGATCGATGAGAGGGCCAACAAGACTCACACGCTTGAGCGTAAATACAGGAGCGCCTCGTAGCCGGATACTACGAACGTAAAGCAAACATCCGGCCTTTCCGAGTCAGGGAGCTTTGAAGAGCAGGACTTAAGGTGGTCAGTGGATCCCTGAGCAAGACCGTCTCTACCCACATTTCCCCACCTCTCCTTTTTTGCCCCTTCGTTTTGCTTCTAGACGCAAGCAGCAGTGGTTTAAGCTAAATACGCTGCCGGAAATCTACCTCAAGTATGCGGACTGATTTGTCAAGAATGTTGACTGATACGGTACTCAGTCTAAGATCTGCCGGAACACCCAAGGAGGACAGACAAATGGGGCCAGCAGCGTGGAAGAGTCATTAGACGTGAACGTCGAAATGAAACATAGTATATTTAATTTAGTGCCATTTAGGCTCATATGCGTGCGTACAGTGGAAGGCGAGGAAGAGGGGGCATCTCTTCCCAAATAACCTAAAAGGGGGGGGGGGTGCCCCTTAGCTTTATTCAGTTAGAGCTCTCAATCATCGTTCAATGCTCATGACCGTGGCTACGCATGCTTATTTTACGATTGTTTAGCAAGAAAGAAATAAAGAAAGAAAAAAGAAAGAGAGAAAGAAAGAAAGAAAGAAAGAAAGAAAGGAAGAAAGAAAGAAAGAAAGAAAGAAAGAAAGAAAGAAAGAAAGAAAGAAAGAAAGTGCCTTATAATAACTTTGTTCAGATTATCGGGGCACAAAGCTGGGCCCGGTGCTTTGCTAATCTAAAGACTTTCTGAATATTCAGAAAACTGGAAGTAAGTGCTCTTCCCAAAGTGCTTAAAAGATAAACATGAGGGTCACTCCACACTGGTGCTAACTAAAAAAAAACGGCTGCTGCTTCACAATCTTGATGATAACCCACAAAAAAGAAAAAGAAAAAAAACAATCACGTAACTCACAGATTCGAGGAAAAGATTACACATGTTGTGAAAGATGAGCTTCACATGCTTCCGCTCACAAGGAGACCCACAAAGTGAAGAAAGCCTCAACACACACGGTGCGCGGTAAGCAGGATTGTCGAAGGCTCCACCTTCTCCAACGGAATACCAATGAGCGCCGGCTTGCAGCGGGCAGTTCCGGATGTCTCGCAAAGTGTTCAGCCAAATACATCGGCACTGGTCCGGCATCCGCTCGGTCTTTAATGAAAAGCAGCGAGACGACACAAGTAGAGGAAAAGACGCCGGCCGGGTGGTACCACGCTCTGAAAGTTAGTGTACGATGGCTCGTTGTACACAGAGAACGTTGCTGTGTGATCCTAACGGACAGTTCAAAATGATGCTTCGGTGTATATCTCTTTTTTTCGTAGTTCTTTTCCGAATGAGAAACCAAGACATGTCTTAGCAAACCAAGAACCCTTGGATGGCATCTATCTATCTATCTATCTATCTATCTATCTATCTATCTATCTATCTATCTATCTATCTATCTATCTATCTATCTATCTATCTATCTATCTATCTATCTATCTATCTATCTGCTTAGTTTCTGGTGTTGTAGTGGTAGTCTACTTAACTTGGTATGTACTAAAGTTGGGTGTGAGGACATAAGTCTACGAACAACACGATAGACAGGTCATACGACATAGATAAAGTTGCTGTCAGCCCCGTGTGGCACATACCCGCGCGAACCTGCCCGCAGAATTCGGGTACGCACCGAAAGTGATTCATTGTCTCAATCGACCGAGAAAGGACGCGAATGAACTAGGGAATGGTTATCGCGTTAGCGCTACAAACCGAAGTCATACAAGATATTCGCTGCGACTTCCGCCTGCATGCACAGCTGTACCATATATCGGCCATGCAACATTTACGCTTGATAATTTTCACGTGCACCTTGCGTGTGTGAGGTGTTGTCACAGAACGAGCGCTAAAAATGGGCGCGCCGCCAAATTCTTGCGATAACGTGCGGGGGAGACGCCGGGAGGTCAAAAGAAAAAAAAAAGAAAACAAACATCCAAGGCTCCCCGGGCGCGCGCTCTCCCCTCGGAAGCGTGGCTTCGCCGACGAACCTCCTCACCCCACATCGGCGGCCGAGCAAGCCCGCGAGAATTCTAGAACGAAAGAGGCGTGGTCACGCCGGGTTGAGTCATCCATCGCGGAGGGCATTCGAACCGTCTCACCCCCTACCCGGCCTTCGCTGCGTATCGCGCCGACGAACTGACGAGAACTTTCTGGAATGTCGTGCGGAAGGTATTTAACCGAGCAGCGGAGACGAGAGATCAGGAGAAGACGGAAGTTAGCGCCAGAGCGCGTAGGGTATACCGCCGTGTAGTCAGCGAAGGTTTTGTCCGTAGATACAAAGCAGGAGATGAAGAGGATTTCCACCTGAGGGGTGAAGGCTCGAGCTACAGGCAAGAGCGTGTGTCTACCGCTATCGAGCGAGGACGCGTGGCAACAGCTGCGTGTGTGAAGCCGACGTGTTTCCGGCGAAGAAGTTCGAAGCGTGGAGAGAGGCCAATTGAAGACGCGAGGTTTCCTGGAAGAGAAACTTCGAGCGCGCGGAACAACAACGCTGGACTTTGAGTGAGTGATTCTCGGAAGAGTATCATCCAGACTTTTGTTCCAAGGACTTTGGACTGGATAGGTTTTCTATCTCTTTAGTCTTTAAGTGTCTTGGTTGTTCAATGCATGCGACTGCATTGTAGTGCGTATCGTTGTCTGTGTCCGTTGTTTTGAGTGTGGCTGATTGTACTATGTAGTACGTTGTTTGATTGGTGACCTATTGTATGTAACTATTGTGGAGTGTGCATTCTTGTGTATTGTTTTAGATCTGCCATTTTTGAGAACATAATATTTGTTTTGTTTATCAACTCTCGGCTCTGACTTGTTGTTTGGGCCACAGCCGGCGTCCGCTGGCGCGCCAAAAAGGACCACTTCTAAATTGTCCACGCTTTTGTGGTGCGGTTCGGGGGGGCCAATACTTCGGCCCTTGGAATTAGCCCGGCGATCGCCTCTCTAATTAACGGGACCTGTGTGTGACAATTATTCTAGCGTCCGCAACAGGACCTTTTGGTGCACAGTGTGTCCAACGTAGTGAGAAAGAGCCTCGAGTTGTTGATAGTGCTATCGGAACAATTTTGTGTGTTTTTCAGGGTTCTCGTTAACGAGTGCAGGGGAGTGTTCCGATAGACTGATTTAGGAAGATACTTTTTGCACGCGGCAAGGTTTTATTTGCGAGTTGCGAGACACAATGGATCTCGAAAAGTTAGTCGCTCTTGGTGAGAAGATGGGGCTTTCTGGCGCCGAACTACGGAAGTGGGTAAGCCAGAAGGAGAAAGAGGCGGTGGAGAGAGAGAGGTTGGCAGCTGAGAGGGCCAAGGAAGAAAAAGCAGCTGAGTTGGAGAGAGAAAGGCTGGCCGCTGAAAGGGCGAAAGAAGAAAGAGAGGCAAAGAAGCGACAGCTGAGAGAAGAAAGAGAGCAGCAATTGAAGTTGGAGCTGGAGAGAGAAAGGTTGGCAGCTGAGAGAGCCAAGGAAGAAAAAGCAGCTGAGTTGGAACGAGAGAAGTTGGCAGCCGAAAGGGCGAGAGAAGAAAGAGAAGCGAGGGAGCGACAGCTGAAAGAAGAAAGAGAAGCGGAGATGGCTGAAAGGGAACGGCAGCGGCAGCACGAGATGGAACTCGAGCGGCTCCGTCTGCAACAGCGAAGTGAAACTCCCGTCCAAGCTAGAGTTGAAAGCAGCGAACGGGAAGATCATGGCTTCCGCTTGAACCCAAGCAAGCTGCTCGTAGCGTTTGATGAGAGGAAGGACGACCTTGACGCGTACCTTCACAGATTTGAGACGATTGCAAGGAGCCAGAATTGGCCAGAACATCAATGGGCAACTGCTTTAAGTACCTGCTTGAGTGGTGAAGCGCTCAGTGTATACAGAAGGCTGACGCCGACCGATGCAGCCAACTACGCAAAGGTGAAAGGTGCTTTGCTGAAGCGATTTAGATTTACCGTGGAAGGATTCCGGGACAGATTTCGGACAGGAAAGCCAGCTGATGGTGAGACGGATACACAGTACGCCGCCCGACTTAGCCATTATTTCGACAGATGGATTGAACTTTCAGGGACAGCGCAGGAGTACGATGAGCTTAGAGAGCTCCTAATTAGAGAACAATTTCTTAGTAGTTGCCACCCAAGCCTGTCGCTGTACTTGAAAGAGAGGAATGCTGAGTCACTTGAAGGCATGCTCGAATTGGCTGATCAATTCTTGGAAGCGCAAGGTGGAACTAATTTGGCCAGGGTCAAGAAGGAGTGTCCTGAAGATTCGAAGAAATCGGCTCCCGAAGAAAAGAAGCGTGCACCGGAGAGCACTCCGCGTTGTTTTCTGTGTAACCGAGTGGGTCATCGCGCGAAAAACTGTCGAACGATCTTTACGAGCCCTACGGTAGTAAAATGTTTCAAGTGTGGTCAGACTGGGCACAAAGCAGACGCTTGTCAAAACAGAGTGAGTCAAACTCACCAGGTATCCTGTGTGCAAGCGGCACCGAAATCTGATAATAATGCCATCACCGATGGATTCGTAGATTTGAAGAATGGGGAGAAAATTCCGATTGTGGGTGCTGGAATGTCAAAACAGCCAACCGGTGTTACGAAGGGAATGCCAACGCTGCCTGGAAAAGTTGCGGACAAAAAGATTACAGTGTTAAGAGATACCGGCAGCTCCACTGTTATCATGCGGAGAAATTTGGTACGGGAAAGTGAGTTAACAGGCAAAACGAAACCGGTTTGCCTAATTGACCGTACGGTTCTTATGCTTCCCGAAGCATAAATTGAGGTGGAAACCCTGTACTTCAGCGGGAAGGTTACCGCTCTATGTATGACGACCCCCCGTTACGACCTTGTCATCGGAAACATTGACGGGGCGCGAGGACCGAATGATCCGGAATGTTTGGGAGAAGACCCTAAGATAGAGCCCTCGCCAACCCAGCGACCGCGAGATACAGTGGAGGAGCATCCCGTGACGGATCTCACTAGAGCCCAAGGGGAAGCCGCGGTGCAAGAGACAGCGAATGAGAAGACGATCGTGTCGAATGCTGGACGTACGTCGGCACGACCCCGACAGACCAACAGTGTAATGGTGACGGAGTTGGCCAGCCAAGCCCAATGCCGTGGCATGAACGAGCTGGTATATAAACAGACAGGACCCGTTGAACGTCATGACCCGTTAGCAGTGTCAGAAGTGACAACGATGGCTGAGACGCCGCCTCAGATACCGTCGTTGGAAAAGGCTCACCGAAAAAGAACAAGGAAAAAACAAGAAGAGATCGAGCGAGCACCGCAAGAAAGGGCGCAAGCGCCGCTCGAAATACACAGGATAGGTGCTGAGGTAGAATCGGATTGTGTTTGGCAGGGCTGAGTGCCATATGTTGTGTTAATGTTCTTGTTGTCCTGTGTCGCAACTGTATGTTGAGTGAGTCAAAATGTTTGTCTCGGTGATGTGATGCATAGTAATGATGTGAGTGTAGTAATTGTTGTAATGAGAGAACTTTGTACGTTTGTATTGTTCGGAATGTGTGATGAAGTGTTGTAGCCATGTACCTGTGGCTATATTTCATGTGTCATGGAATTGAATTACAATGTACAGCTGTATTGAGGATCTATTCCGAATGTGAAGTGTCATGAGCAACTGTTTGTGTTACAGTCTTTCGGAGTGTGTGGTGACTGTTCGCGATCGTTTGTGTGGTTTTGAATATTATGAGATAATATTCTGAAAGTGGGGGGCAGTGTCACAGAACGAGCGCTAAAAATGGGCGCGCCGCCAAATTCTTGCGATAACGCGCGGGGGAGACGCCGGGAGGTCAAAAGAAAAAAAAGAAAACAAACATCCAAGGCTCCCCAGGCGCGCGCTCTCCCCTCGGAAGCGTGGCTTCGCCGACGAGCCTCCTCACCCCACATCGGTGGCCGAGCAAGCCCGCGAGAATTCTAGAACGAAAGAGGCGTGGTGACGCCGGGTTGAGTCATCCGTCGCGGAGGGCATTCGAACCGTCTCACCCCCTACCCGGCCTTCGCTGCGTATCGCGCCGACGAACTGACGAGAACTTTCTGGAATGTCGTGCGGAAGGTATTTAACCGAGCAGCGGAGACGAGAGATCAGGAGAAGACGGAAGTTAGCGCCAGAGCGTGTAGGGTATACCGCCGTGTAGTCGGCGAAGATTTTGTCCGTAGAGACAAAGCAAGAGATGAAGAGGATTTCCACCTGAGGGGTGAAGGCTCGAGCTACAGGCAAGAGCGTGTGTCTACCGCTATCGAGCGAGGACGCGTGGCAACAGCTGCGTGTGTGAAGCCGACATGTTTCCGGCGAAGAAGTTTGAAGCGTGGAGAGAGGCCAATTGAAGACGCGAGGTTTCCTGGAAGAGAAACTTCGAGGGCGCGGAACGACAACAACGCTGAACTTTGAGTGAGTGATTCTCGGAAGAGTATCATCCAGACTTTTGTTCCAAGAACTTTGGACTGGATAGGTTTTCTATCTCTTTAGTCTTTAAGTGTCTTGGTTGTTCAATGCATGCGACTGCATTGTAGTACGTATCGTTGTCTGTGTCCGTTGTTTTGAGTGTGGCTGATTGTACTATGTAGTACGTTGTTTGATTGGTGACATATTGTATGTAACTATTGTGGAGTGTGCATTCTTGTGTATTGTTTTTGATCTGCCATTTTTGAGAACATAATATTTGTTTTGTTTATCAACTCTCGGCTCTGACTTGTTCTTTGGGCCACAGCCGGTGTCCGCTGGCGCGCCAAAAAGGACCACTTCTAAATTGTCCACGCTTTCGTGGTGCGGTTCGGGGGGCCAATACTTCGGCCCTTGGAATTAGCCCGGCGATCGCCTCTCTAATTAACGGGACCTGTGTGTGACAGGTGTACGCTGTTATTTTTATATTGGAGGTCATTAGAAGGGGGTACTGCGGCTTTATGCTACGAAGATATGCGAAGAAGAGATTTGACTGATATGTGGGGTTTAACGTCCCAAAACCACCATATGATTATGAGAGACGCTATGCGAAGAAGAGAAAGGAATGGTATCACGCACGTATGCTTGTCGTTCAATTGATTGATTGATATGTGGGGTTTAACGTCCCAAAACTACCATGTGATTGTGAGAGACGCCGTTGTTGAGGACTCTGGAAATTTTGACCACTTGGGGTTCTTTAACGTGCACCCGATTCTGAGCACACGGGCCTACATTTCCGCCTCCTTCGGAAATGCAGCCACCGCAGCCGGGATTTGATCATGCGTCCTGCGGGTCAGCAGCCGAGTACCTCAGCCACTGGACCACCGTGGCGGGGCGCTTGTCATTCAAGTAAGAAGTACAGCACACCGAAGCGTACTCGCAGAAGCAAGCTCATTTTTGTGATTGCATGTGATAACCACGCAAACGTAGATTTGTTAGCATATCAATAAACAAGCTCAGTTCACCTTTACGTACCGAATAATATATTTATCTTCATCATTACGCGTTTGTTTTGTGGTATTCTGTGTCGACCTTTTTTTTGAAAATTGTTGAATGCCGACTATTGTACTCTGAACATTGATTCTGCATCACCAGCAGCTTGTAGGCTTATCTTCGTACAATTTTTTTTTTTGTGAATAAGCGTGAAGCCAGTACTCACCAAGGACCTCTTGTATAAACGTACATGCTGGAAGCCTGCAGTCTGTCTCACGCTCACGATAACAATAATGTTGAGAAACAATACAAAACCTCTTTCTTTCCGGATTAAAAGCCTTCGTGATCGCCTAATCGTCGGCCCGTTCAAGCTCAATTTCCCACAAAAACTAAGCTTGTGTAAGCACCTCTCAAAATTAATTGAAACTTTCTTGCAGCCTAAGAAAAAGAGCAATAAAGTCTCAATAACAATGTGAAAGCAAATATGAAAGCTGCAAGAGGTAGAAACGACAGAGCTGAAACCGATACAAAGGCTTCATTGTTGCAGTATACTGGGTCAACTTTCGCGTAATGTGCTTTTCCGTGTACATACTCTGATGAGCTTAATTTAAGCGCTTCAATCATGTGAGATTGATCGCAGGCGGGAATGAGGCGGAGGTATTTTTCATATAACATCTTTGCATTTTCGCAGAACATACACGAACGTTGTGAACCTGCAAGCTGAGCCTGCGTGCAACTTCACAAAAGTTATTGATAGATTGCAGGGTAGCCAGCTGGTCTGAGAACTGGCTAACCTTCCTGTGCTTCCTCTTTCAATCCTCTTCCTTATTGATAGATTAATTAAATAGTTATATTTGATTGATATGTGGGGTTTAACGTCCCAAAACCACCATATGATTATGAGAGACGCCGTATAGTGGAGGGCTCCGGTAATTTCGACCACCTGAGGTTCTTTAACGTGGACCCAAATCTGAGCACACGGGCCTACAACATTTCCGCCTCCATCGGAAATGCAGCCGCCGCAGCCGGGATTCGAACCCGCGACCTGCGGGTCAGCAGCCGAGTACCTTAGCCACTAGACCACTGCGGTGGGGCAAATAATTATATTTACTAACTGATTGATTGATTGATTGACTGATTGATTGATTGATTGATTGAGGGAAACGTGAGAGAGGGTGGGAGGGCTAAGATATATCACCAAGTGTGGTTTAGTCAAGAAAATTAGTATATCTTTTAATCTCTCGGTGTTACTAGGTGATCGTTATGCGAGTGTATCATTACTAACGATTTCCCTAACAATGAGAACAGGAATAACGTCATCCTGAAGCTACAGAGACGCCTCCGCGCCTTGCGCGTCATATCCTGCAGTGACGCATCTACATATACTACATACAGCAAGATATATATTATCACATATCTAGGCAAGATACCACTGGTTATTAAAGCTAACAATACTGTATCTTAAGAGAGGGCAAGCCCGTGAGAGAGAGGAAGAAAATTAGTTGGGCGGCTGAGAAGCTAAGTGGCATAACCTGGTCGCCGCAGTCACAGATCCGGGTCAAATGGCGAAACTGTGGAGCTGCAATGGGGGCATTCAAGATGACGATGATGATGTAGCACGACTTTACATTTAAATTTTGATATATGTTAAGAGATGCGTAAGCCAGAGCTATCGACTCATTGAAATAAAATGGGATCCTTTCAAGCGAACGATGCGAGCCCGTGAGTATGGCACACCACTGCCACGGGACTCAGATGTCGCGATCGCATTGCCATGGAAGGCGAATTCAAAAACTTTCGTTGACTAAGCAATCAGCAAACTTTCACTGTGGCACTTATAGTAACGGTTTTTATATATTAGAGCAAGAAAAAAATTAAAAAAGTGCGAGTTTTGCGCCGTCAGGTTCAACCTGATGGCACCAACGTGGACGCCACCCACCTTGGTCTGAAAAGACCGTACTTCAGGACTCTTCCGAAGGTTTATGAATGAAATTTCAGTTTGAAAAAAAAATTATTTCAGTTGTTTACCATCTATAGGTGGATAAAGCACTCGGCTATATGCTTTACTCAGCTCGAGTGATCTAAGACGTACCGCCAAGTTGCAGTGCGTTGTTTAAAATTTTGAAGCGTTCGTAGGCGCACAGTTCAGAAGAAAAGTATGCACCTGTGTCGAGCAACGTTTTCAGAATGCCGTTTTTTTTTTCAAATAAAAACGTGTCATATATCGTGCTTACCAAGCATTGCGTTACAACATATGATTCAGCAAAATAAATAGGCTTATGGCCAGAGTTAAAACACGCTCAAAATCCAAAAATAAAAAAAAAAGATGCGTTGGAGAGGCCTCGAAGATAGCCCTCTCAAGCATGACAGCGTTTTTTGTTTGTTTTATAACTCCTCTAACAGAATATTTTGTATGCTGTAAGTGGCAATAATATCGTTCAATAATAACGAAGTAATTACTGAAGCTTACCAGGAAGGCAATGAAAAAAGGAAGACCTGTTTTTAACGTTATCTCCCCCTTTTGACTATTTTCAAGCAGCTCTAGAAAAATAAAGAGCACATCGCTGCTTATAAATAAGAGTGCGGCAATTGTGTTCCATGTGCCAATTTATGACAAAGTGAGCGCTTTCTGGACGTTTCTGTCGGGATGCACTTTTTTTTTATCGCGAGTTTAAATTACGCGCCAGTGGCTCTGTCTATACCATGCTTGCTTGTTGCACGCCGAGGGCAGATAAAAAAAACAAGGATACTTCCTGACAGTGCGGCTTCATCAGGCCCGTCCGACTTACGTGCCGTTCCATCGTTTCATGCTCCGGGCGGAATAATTTAGGCAGCCTCGCAGACACTATACCCACAGGCCTTACACCTTGGAAGTTCTGTGCCAAGTTTTATCTATCTCGGTTTGCTTACTTGTCTCGAGCTATTTATCCCATGGGTACAAACGTCACTGCAGCTCCTCTCGTTAACACGAGCGACAAGCTTCGAGCACAGTACCTGGAAGTCGATAAGAGCTTGCTCGCTGAGCACGATCCATTTCATTATAAGCACGTTTCCGTAGTTCCTATAGAAACCGCGCCTATCACATAGCCCTTAAATGAGGTAACACATCACACATAGTGGAAATATTTGAGTCGAAAATGAATAAAATATAGGCAATGTTTGAAGAATCTTTTTTTTAATTTCGACAAAGTTATTCACAGAGCTGTTTTTTATTATTATTCGGGGAATAGCAGGTATATTGAGTGCTTTGAGAAGTGAGAGGCTTACTTGATGCTGTGTCGCAAACGGCTTGTTATGTCGCATCGTACTCTATTATTACAGATTTATCTTCACGCCTTGTCGCTTGAGACAAAAGATAAAAATAGAAAAGCCCGGCGCTCTCGAAGAAAAACTTAAAAAGTAAAGCATACATTTTACGCTCTAAAAAAAGTTCTTTTCTTTGTTTCTGATGCTCACATAGCTCGTAAAAGTGTCCACTTACTTCGGGGGCTTAGTGGCCTTCGACTTTGACCAAACCTTGTTGGTTGCCGACTGAGTGGTGTACTGGTGCGTTTGTTCTTCAGTCATTACGTGCTATGGCCGTACACAATGTTACACAATGAAAACCAAGAAAAAAACTTTCTATCTATGTAAATGCAAATACATCAGACGGCTGGCCTATATTTTCCGTCTTCGTTTACGTAATGTGGTAGTTGTTATATGGCTCGAATAATTTGTGAGGCTGCGTATATGTACATTTTATTGGTTTCTTTTATTTTCTTTTCGGCAAGGGACAACAAGCGCTAAATAGCCTTTATATTTATGTCATCCTTCTCGATTTTTTTCGTGTTTCCCAACTTCAGCATATGATGCGAGAGACGCCACAGTGAAAGGCTCGGGAACATATCAACCAGATGGGGTTCATTAACGCGCCCCTACACCTAAGCACGCGCGTTTCCAGCATTTTCCCTTCATGCAAACGCGAATACAGAGGCCAGGATTCGATCCCACGACCATCTCGATGTTGCGCAGCCATACAGAGTGACGTTTCTCCGAAGACAAACTTCAGCACACCGCAAAACAAAACCAGGAGAGAGCTATTTTCGTCGGTAACAATCTTCGCCAGCCATTATCTTCCCGACTCCCATGCAAAGCATGAGTATCGGGTGTTAAATCCTTAGATGCCCTATATAATGTGCTCTTTGAAGTCCAGGCGCTCCGTTCAAAGGCATCTAAAATTAGAAGCGTGTTTACGTTCGGTGCAGGCGCACAGCGTCTCACGCCAGAAAGTATGCGTTGCTATATTGTATCACCCAGGCAAACATGGAACACTGACGGGGCGGGGCGCGACAATCACGCCGAGTAAAAACGCACCGCTTCGTACGCTTGCAGTCAATGGCGTACAACAAAGTGGGCTCCACCTAAATATTGACAGCAACAACGTCGAACACGACCGCTTGTTTCAAAGAAGCGGGCTGTTAAGCTTTCAAAACAGGCGTGTGAATACAAAGCCTGAAGCTATAGAATGTATGACGCGTCAGAAACTTGCATATGCTGAAGCACCTGCAGTGTGCTCACGCTTTGAACCAGGAACCGTAATATGCTTAAGCTCGAGTAAAATCAGCAGCGTCCGCTGTGTTGCTCAGCTTAACTTCCTACAGCATCTGTAAAAACCATGCACTCATCCGCGGTGCGTAAACACAGTTTCATCAATAAATACCAATGCCGAATACAGTCAGTGCACTTGCGAAATTCAACAAAACTCACGAATTGAAATGCGGGAACGCGTCGACGCTGGAACAAGAAACACCAACCGCGGGCGCTGGTGGAAGCACGTGATTGCATTGTGGCATAGCGCATACTATGGCGAGGTTATTCTGGACACGTGATGGCTGCTTCCGGTGTCCAATGAGATGTTATGTTGTCCTGGACCCAAGACGAAGAAGCGGGGCGCCTTGGTTGTGGAGGTTCCACGGTGATGAAAACACGTGTGTGGCCGAGAGACATTATTGCTCGCTAATCTTATAACATGTATCAATAAAATAGAAGTTACGCAATACGCATGTTTCCGTCGCTACGGAGCGTCCAAAATCGAGGCACAGAAGCGGTGCGCACCGAGCACTGCCACTACAAGTTACGTATTTATGCCGTGACAACATCGTTAGGTGCTTCCGCCACGACTGCGAAAGTTATATCTTGCGATTTTTCTGGCGTTCCGGTGGCAGGTAGAAAACAATACGCAGTGCGCACTCTCAAGCTTCTCTGGTAACCGTGGAAAGGCACCATGGTGCTGTTAGTCACGCGATCCCACGGTCTCTAAAATTTTGATCGCCACTGTACGGGACCATGCGTGCGCACTCGCAGCCCACCTGTACTGGAAAGGTCATTGCAATGAATTGGGTAGAACGTATCACGTTAATCCCGATAACGCTTGACACAGATTGGGCTTATTTACGTGGCGGGGTTTTTTGCGCTAGAGCGTAGAGATGCGATTTACAATAATTATGGTCTATTTCATTTAAGTGTCGAATAGGCTCCGTTTAAGAGAGTGTACATTTCACAAAAGCTATTGTAGTAAGCTACGTACACTCAAAATTGTTTGATCTTTTTTCAGTGTCCCGGATTACTAATGTCATTACCGTTTTGACGCTGCTACACAAGCCATCGCAGGGGTTGAAGTTCTTAATTACAACGACTCCCAGCAGAATCCAGAGCGGCTGATGCATGCAGAAAGCATTGATTGAGACAATTATGCAGAATATTAACGTTGATACTTCCTCATCACTTCCTCATCCGCCACATAATTAAAGATATGAATCACGTGAAGCAAAGTGTACGACAAATTGAGCTGACCAAACTTGTCTAACAGTGCTCCTTGTCCACCATAAGGCTATCGCTCGGACACGAGAATGTGTCCGCGAAGTCCTCCATATGCAACAGCGGCGCGTTCGTGGAGACAGCGTCCTCCCTGAAGTCCGCATTCTTGTGGCAAAACATGTTGGCGAACAATAAGTAGAAGAACTGGCCATGGGACATGCGGCTGCTCTTCGAGACCGATTTGAGAACGCGCCAGTCGTCCGTATCTTTGACGGCCGCCCGCACACTTCGCAGCGCAAGCGTCGCCGGCGCGGTGGACTCGTACATGACCGGCGGTACCTCGTTCCGATCGTTTGGATCGCCGTTTTTGTCCCTGCTCCAATGGCCTCGCGACGTGCACTCCTTGAAGGTCCGGATCTTTTCTGCTGTGCTCGTGCTCCAGTTCCGGTGCTCCAGCAGCAGCGCCCAGAGGCTGGCCGCGAGACGGTACACCGACAACGGCAGGTTCTGAAGATGGTCCGGCGTGTGCGAGGTGTCCAGCAGCCTGCTCGCGTGCGAAACGGATGACCGGATGAAGTCCCAATTACCAAGACGGCTCAACGCGAATGGAAGTTTAACATCTCCGGGTCATTCGTTGATAAGCTTTAGGTGGCCCTAACACACTTTTCTAAGTAAACTTTGGATTGATTCACTAAAATAACTTCTCTCGCTAATCAACTGCCGTGAAAGTTTTCTCGAATGCGTCAGGTACAAGATGATTTACAGGGATTCGTCACAAGCTTCAAGTAGCTTCAAGGGCTCTCTGTCTGCTTGCGTACTAGTGAGCGCGCTAAATTGCACTCGAGGAGGGCTATGAAAACCAGGCGAGAGGGTGCACCCCTCCGTCAGAGCGCGTCATGACGTTGAGCCCTTCTTTCAGCGAAGGCTGTTCTGAGATCACAAGCGTCGCGTGTGCCGTAGTAGTTCGCCGCCAGTGTCGGTAACCACTATCGCGCAAAAAAAACTAAGTAAATCAAATACACCAAGGACGCAGTGGGATTCGAACCCGGGTCGCCTGCGTGCCAGCCTAATGCTATACCACTGAGTCACGCCAGTGATCGAAACTCCGTGGCAAACTGGCCTTAGGCAGGCTTTATGTTGGGAAAGGAATGAGTAATAAAGCATTTTAGAACAGCAAAAGAGTACCAGGAGTCACGAAATGCGAATTGCGTAACGAGTGGGTAGTCGAATGCTTCAACACCCTGGCGTATGTTAGTTCTTTTATTTCTTCAAATGCTTGGCTTACTTTCAGCGTGATCGCGAGTGGGCATGTGGCGGCATTCCGCGACGGCAGCGTGATCTATAGAACGCGCGGTGGTCATTTCACCCAACAGCCACGGACTTCGCGTTTATGGTGTGGTCATTTCAGTTAATGGTATCACCAATCGAGAAAAGAGGGCATGATTTCTAGCTGGCTCTGGGAATTATCTCTAAATTCCAGGCCACGTGCTGTGCTTTAAATGCCTGGCTCGCGTGTCCTCAGTAACCTCGACTACTTAACGGCAGCGTTCTCTTACCATCTTCAAGAAGTGTTGCGGGGCCCTTTCAAAAAAATGCCGAAGAAAAAATCGAGGAACCGTTTTGCTATTGGGAAAATGACCCTAAGCGAACCTTGGCGTGTGTATCCCTAACCTGTTATAATATGTTATGAATCTTAATTGAACATTTTGTTGAAGTGCACTATAATATATACGGACAGAAGAGGCTGACAGGGACCGTGCTTGCTCTCACAAAGTGAAGTTTTATTAGTCAGAGAAGTTATTTAAAGCGGATACATGGTCATTCGCGCATGTGCATCAGAATAGGGTGCAACAGAAACCGCTCGTGTCAGGATTACAAATATTGTCCATATTATGTGTCATTTATTATATTTTACAAGTGCTAGGTGTCGAGATACGCGTATTCTTTATCATGCAGCATAATAGTAGCTTGGCTAACACAGTCATGTCCCCTCTTTCAGACGTCGCACGATTCCACTATCTCACGCGCTAGCTGATACTTGTGTGGAAATAATATTTCTGTTTCTTTAAACACGGGGTAACATCCGCAGAGGGGACATGACTGTGTTAGCCAACCAACTATTATGCTGCATGATAAAGAATACGCGTATGTCGACACCTAGTACTTGTGAAATATGATGAATGACACATAATATGGGCAATATTTGTAATCATGACACGAGTGGTTTCTGTTTCACCCTGTTCTGATGCAGATGCACGAAAGACCATGTATCC
Source organism: Rhipicephalus microplus (assembly GCF_043290135.1). Taxonomy (NCBI): domain Eukaryota; kingdom Metazoa; phylum Arthropoda; class Arachnida; order Ixodida; family Ixodidae; genus Rhipicephalus; species Rhipicephalus microplus. Next base: position 1,334,186 of record NW_027464645.1, on the reverse strand, counting down.
ACTTCAAATAACTTTTCCGATTAACAAGCCTTCAGTTGCGAGAGCAAGCGCTGTCTTTGTAAGCCTCTTTTGTCCGTCTGTTTTATAGTGCGCTTCAACAAAATTTTCAATTATGAACGTAATATAACTGGCTTAACTTGCCATCTTGCTGTTATGAATCAAATGAATCTTGTGATATGATGTGAATGACTTGATGCGTCACTTTTAAACCTCTGCTAAACAAATAAGCACTCGTTATGCTTAAATATCACCCCGCCGTGGTGATCTTGCGGCTAAGGTACTCGGCTGCTGACCCGCTGGTTGCGGGAACGAATCCCAGTGGCGGCGGCTGCATTTTCGATGGAGGTGGAAATGTTGTAGGCCCGTGTGCTCAGATTTGCGTGCACGTCAAAGAACCGTGGGAGGTCGAAATTTTCGGAGCCCTCCACTACGGCGACTTTCATAATCATATGTTCGTTTTGGGACGTTAAACTCCACATTTCAATTATTCATGTTTAAATATCCTACTGTTCCGTGCTAATGATGGTGGATTCATCTGATTACTCCCGCATTTTGCGGAACTATGCTTGTTGGTAGTGTTCCTGGTGTGTTCCCGACATTACCTTACAGTGGCACGTGAGACACGAGCACTGAAGGCTTGTTAGAAACCGGCTACCGTGGCAGGCGTGCTGGCCTCTTTTAAACACAGATATTCAAAATTACATTCTTTGAGCGAAATTTCTATCACGTCATGCTTTTCAAAGTCCTTCATTGCGTCGCGAGACCCTTGAGGTGTCAAAGCGCCAGACAAAGGCGTGGCGTCATGAACCGTAGTCCACGGTGGAGAGACACCACCGCTGTGCTTGCTCCGAGCCTCACCCATACGATACCACGCCCCAAACATATATCTTTTCCTCGTGATAACTCAATTTAAAGAAAACCTAACCCTCCCCAAATGTTTTTGCACGTGCTTTTACATCTGTACCTCCATAAAGCAACAATTTGGCGTTCTTTGGAGCGTACCTATAAAAGTCAGTTTCAATCGACAGGTACCTCTCGGTGACCCAGACAGTCGGGTACTCGTCGATGTACCCTCGGCGTGCCTGCTCCATCACGACACGGTACTCGAACTTGCCGAGAGACAGGTAGTTCTCGATGAAAAGCTCGCGGGGTGCGGATGGGTAGATGTCAGCCACGTATCGCTCACGAGGCAGCACCAGCTGCACGCCGTCGAGGAGACGGTCGGCCTTCGATTGGTCGCCGAGAGCAACGATGCCACCCGATCGAACCTGGGTTGGGGATGCCGATGAATCAACGTGCAGTGTTTTCTGAACAACTGTTCGCCCTCATTAACTTGTCATATTCGTGGATGAGAACTGACTGTCTGGTTTGAAAATTATGGCTTAGAAATTCGACAAGCACTTGAAGTGAAAAAAATATTGTTGTACACATTAAAGAAGCTAGTACGCTGTGAAAGCGGGACGGCATGTGCGATAGAAGCACTCAGATAAAAAGAAGATGAAAAGGATTTAGAATTAAATAAAACTACGTGGTTATCTCACATTAGCTTTATTTTCGGGGATGTCCTTATTTTTTCTACGGTTTTCTCAGCACCAGCTTTAAATACGTGAAACAAACGTTAGCCATGCTCCACCCGTGCGAGCACGCCGAAAGCGTGGGCTTGGAAACCTACGTCATCTTCGGTTGCTTTGGGGGAACCGTGCTGCCTTTGGACGGAACGTTCCTGCCGCTATCCGATTCGAATTGTAAAAACGCTTTTTATGTGACGAGCGCTCAAGTAAGTATATCAATGTTGAAATTGCTGTGGCTGGATTACAATATATGGATTAACGACGAACAGTCCAGCGCAGCGGGAACAAGCGTCTTTCGTACTTTAAACCATGTCCTCCGTGACTAATACGAGACTTGCCATTGCCGGAGCTAATCAGGGAGGCCGTGATTTAGCAGTGCCGCTGTTGCGGATGACGCTGCATACCGAAGATGACGTCACCTCATTCGCTTAGCATCTCGAGAAGCCCTGTGGCCACACCATCTGTTCTTTCTTTTTTGCAAAAAAAAGTGCTCTTTGTGTTCACTTTGAAGAATTCACACATCAATTTTCTAATTCAGCAGAGATAAAACGGTCCTTATACGCTGCAATGTCGTTTCTTTACTGCGTCATCTTCCCTTTAACATCACTTAAGCACATGTAACGATAAAAGCTTGTGAACACCTACGACTGCTATCGGTCGCGCGACAAAGATGATTGCGATTGGCTGCCATGGTCACTAAGGGACATGTTCAGCAAAGCCACTCACTGCGCGTATTCTCAGTCGAGCGACCGCAATCGCAAACCTCTCAACCAATCACATGTGCATGAACAGGGCGGCACCTTATTTTACGAGCAATGACAATGCGAACTATATAGGAGCACATGTGAATTCCGTGTCGACAAGTAAAACTCGCACGCAGGTGTGAACATCGAGCGCCCTCAGTCGGCCTCTTGGTCGCCGATCGCAAGTGGCCACACGTAAAGAAGTTATTCGCAGGGGTCTGATAAAGCAGCGAACGACTGAAAATCTGTTGATAAAAAAATGACTGTCGATTTTTCATCAAGAGAAATGTGCAGTGAGCGAGTGATGAATCAAACAGCAAGCGAATGAGCCAAAGCGCTCACAATTTGCGAACAAAGCGGTCATTCAGAATTAGTAGCTTTGTGGGTAACTTTGTCGTGGGGTGGGTGCAAGCCGCAGCTGTGAAAGCGCTCGAAGGTGAAAGTGGTGACATCTGAATACGAATGACAAAAAAACATACAACAGGACGCACGCTGATGTATGCATTCCCGTTTCATGTCTTTCGTTTGGCTTAATCCTTACAGCGTTTCGCAAACATAGCCGAGGACAAACCAACTCACCCAAATTGAGGTATCATAGCAAGAGTGCATGCTGGCAGACGAGATTTCAGGAAACTAAAAATGAAAGCTAGTCGGCGAAAGACACACGCTTGCAGTTTTCTTGCCAACTGTGCCACTGCGCACCAATGCACCACATTACGCTCGAGGTAACGCCACTAACGAAGCTAAGATAACGCATTAGGGAGTGCAGATTTTCGGGCTAATTGGACAAGCGTACGTCCTATATAATCTTTAATGTCCAGTGTTTCTAGCCAATATCAACATTTAAAACCATGGTAACATACTCACATGCATTCGCACGGCTTCCCGGGCTTCGACAAATGCCGATCGCAGGAACTCATCCTTGGTTTCGTCCGTAAGTATGACCGCGTACGCAATGTTCCAGAGGACCCGGTGGACGCCGAGGTGGTCATGGCAGTGTAGTCGGATCAACTTATCTCTCCAGGGGTCCGTGTAATTCAAACCGATGTAGAAGCGGCCGAACACGTCCGCCGACATGTACAAGACTAGGTGAGCCAGCGATACGGGCTGGTGTGCCGGTGAAAGCAAGTACGCGACCAAGTCCAAGATAGCCTCGTCCTCGGTGTACGACATTGTCATCGTGTCGTCGACGTCGAGTACTGTGTCGAAGAAGGCCTCTTTCAGCACGCTTTCGCTGAGGAATGGAAGACGTGTGTACAACTCTCTCATGGTAACCGTCCTTGTGGGTCGCTCTGGTACCTCGGTGCCTGTCGTACAAGGCAGCTGCAGGTGTGCGAACTGCGGGATCATGACGGGAATTCCTCTTGCATACCTCACTACCTCCTCGAGTGTCACGTTTGTCGATGCGTACTCGTTGTATAGGCGCAAACTGTCGCCTAAGCAGAATTCGCAGGATGCGTTCAGGTCCGTCAATGTCACGCTGTGTCGGTACATTTCGAAGTGCTTGCGCCCTCGGCTTGAATTCGACTCCGGGTTGAGCAGTTCTGGACTCGGTCGGGCCACTCGGAATCGGAAGCAGTAGGGAACGTTGCGTTTGACGTCCAAGTCGAAGAGAAGAGTGAACATCTCCGCCGGTGACTTGGTCGCATGCAGTTCGCCGAACTGCAGCAGCTCTTGCGTGATTTGGTGAAGGAAATTCTGCGGCCGTGAACAGTCTTTGAGGCAGGTCTGATAGAAGATGCTGTAGAACTTCGTGGAGGGCTGGTTGTGTATGGTCGTACTACGGGTCAGTGACTTTATAACTGCGTCCTGGGTACGTAAAATAAAGTTCACAAGTACTTGAGTTCTCAAACGAATATGGTTAAACGCGGGAGGTGCATCCAGTTGATGCTGGTATTTTAACCCTTTAATACTCAGCGTCAGCCAATAAACAAGACGAAACAATAATTTTTGTCGCGGACTATCAGTATCTTACACATTTCTATATAGAGGCTCTAGCTGCAGCTTCCAGAAACCAGGCCCATGGTAGAAGACACTTATTCTAGTAAAAAGTGTTGCGTTGACGTGGACGTCCTAGGCACCGATGGCACAACGTAGGAAAAAAAGAGCACATCGGGATGATAGCGAGAAAGCACACACAGCTTGATACCGAGCGAAAACCCAGACTCGCTTTCTTACGCAGATAGCTGCTGTTTTTGGGTAGGGCCACTCGATGACAGCGTTTTTACGAAGGAATGCTGGCATAAAAACGGCCCCCTTGTAGTGAGCTTATATATTTACTTTGTTTAAAAACCAAATACACGATGCTACAAAAAATGCCCCCTCCCCTCCCTGAAGAGAATCATGAGGAAATACGAATACATTTCTTGCACCGACAGTACATGGTGTAGTAATTTTAATGACATAAATAATGGCGATACGATTTGTACCGTAGCAATTCATTTACATATTCAATAGCGTCTGTGTGTGTTGTCATTGTTCCTGACAGACATAATGTCAATGTCTTATCAACATTAACGCTACACAAACGCTACAAATGCTTTTCAAACGCACTACGTTGAGGCGGTGTCCAGTCACGTTCAATTCAAGAAGGGGGGGGGGGAGGGGGCTCCAGTTGCTAGGGCCGCGTGTGCCCGCAGGTGTTACTATGGGAGAGGGTGGTAGACGGATCCCGACGGATGCCTGATATAGCCTGACTAAGAAATGTATTCGCATTTAAAAGTTGGCTCACCCTGTAGCCTCGAGTTCAATTTCATATCTGAGGTGCAACTGCGGTACACTCGATTGCCTGAATACACCTGGAATGTAATAATTGAAAACATTGCTCCTATGTGACCATAAGTTTTAGATGCGGAGCATCTAATACTCGAGGCTTGTAGTGCGGCGCCGTCCGCAAGCTTCCTCCTCCTTCTTCCACCATCTGTGCATCCCTTCCTCCTCTACACACCGCGCGCGCTTCACTCCTCCACCATCTGTGCACCCTTCCTCCTCTACACACCGCGTGCGCTTCTCCTCTTCACGAACATTCGCTAGCTGTATAATGTAGCGCGCATGCGCCGTCACGCTTCGAGAACATCGGCAGCTGACGCGCGCGCATGCGCCGTCGCGCTTCGAGAACATCGGCAGCTGACACGCGCGCATGCGCCGTCGGCTAGGCGCTCACGCGGTTGACGTCGTGCGAGATCCCGTACTACGCAGAGTGGACGTGCTTTGCTTCACCGAGACGTGGAACGCCAATAACGTCGACGTTGCGGGATACGCTTCGGTCACGCGCACGCACGGGTTCCAACGACCTGCGGGCGGTGTGGGAATTTACGTCAAGCGTGACGTCGACAACGACGACGACTACTTCATTGACCTCCGACTACAGCCCGGCGTTCAACAACGCGCCAACGGCGAGCACTGCGTTGCTACCGTCTGTGGCGTCGACGTCATGACGATGTACCTCGCGCCAAACCTCTCTCGTGCCGCCGTACAAAAGTACGTCGACGAGGCCGTGCAAGATTACAGAAAACAACAACCGCAACATCGACCGTTCATGCTAGTTGGCGACTTCAACGTCGACGTCATCAAGGACGATTGGATAGTCGAATACATGGCGTCGCGACACTCGCTGAAACACGCAACGCACGACGACTGCAAACACCACCAGCCGACCACCATTCGCGGAACCTGCATCGACCACGTCTTTGCAAATTTCGACCTACGACCGCTGCAACCCGATCCACTCACTCTTCACTTTGCCGACCAAAAAGCCATCGTGCTCAAAGTTCGTCGCAATAAATAAACGCCGCCCTTTCGCATACGTGTCGTACGTGTTCACTCATTTAACACCCCTCCTACAACCACGTTAACCAATTTAGCCAGCGACCCAAGTAAGTCGCAATTTAACACCCCATTTCACAACCACGTTAACCAATTTAGCCATCGACCCAAGTAAGTCGCACTTTAACACCCCGTTAACCAATTATATGCTCCGCATCCTCCTCAGTGTTCTCCCGAGGGAAGCTGCGGGCAATTTTTTTCTTCTGGTTCACACACAAGTTTCTTGGCAGCAATTACTTTCAATTTTTTTGAGAGCTACACGATCTCTTACGAATTCGCCTAAGATGACTCCAAGGCAGATGCAATTCTGCCTCTTCTTTTTAGCCAGTCAAATGAATAAACACCCCCCCCCCCCTCCGCTCCACGAAAACATTCCGCACCCAACGTAGGTTTGAACTGCCCCCAAGATCGGAGCAATTGGAACATATCAAGATCTCAATTGAGATTTCGGCGTCCCTATGGTGGTTTCTGGATCTCTATTGTGATTTCAAAATCTCTATTGGTATTTTAGGATCTCTTTCATGATTTCAGGATCTCTATTGCAGCTCCACGATTTCTTTTGAGATTTCAGGATCTGTATTGTGGTTTCATAGTGTTTCCGAGATCGGCCCATCTTCGACCAAGGGATGATACTATATGATGACGTCATCTGTGTTGTCACAAATCTCTGCGGCGTGTCACGTCATCGCTTGCTATTTTTTGCATCAATAATCTTCACACCGATGACCATTTCTGGTTCGTTTGATGAGACACATAAAAACATGTCTACAAAATTCAGTTTGCTCAAATATTTCATCAAACTAAATGACCTACACCCGATTTTAATGAAGTCTGATGATGTGAGCAAATTATCTAAAAAAGGCATCTAAATCTTTCACGTTAACGAACTTTCTGGATAGCGCACCGACTGTGAGTAGATGTTCTTGTAGCCCATCTCGATGCTTGTGCCACAGGCATACTCGAAGAAGTCGCTGCAAGGGTCCACAGAGTCATTCATGAAAGCCAACAGGACGGGTACCTGTTCAGGGCAGCAAAAGGTCTCTGAGCGAGGTCCGGCTGCAGGTGGTTTGGAGAAGGCTCGGCTTAAGAGCCACGCAACGGAGCCGCAGACTCCGGCAGCAAGCAGGCCGAACGCCACAGCCGTGCCCTTTCCGCGTTGACGGACCGGTCCAGGCGGCAAGACGTCGGAAGACTGCTTCGGTAGAGACTGTCTCTGGCATGCTTCCGAAGTCGTCTTGTTTGCAGCGCTGAACTTCCCGGGGTAGCACTCTGGAGACATGCGATTTCGCAGCTTCTACGATGCAAAGTACCTTCTTCTTCGTCGTTATCTTCTTCTTAGGAGTTGTGGGTCACGGGACGGTACTCGTCTTCGAGTTGTGGTTCTTGCACAGTATGAGCAACATGCAACGAAGGAGAGTTTAATGCTGGTTCTTTCTCAATTATGTTTTCTCTGTCATGGCCAAAAATAAATTATCAAACGCTTCATGCTGAATTGCTCGCACTTTTAATCCGTCATAAGAATCATTGAAACTATATTGTGGAAACTTCGTCTTCTAGTTAATTCTGTACTAGTGTAATTAGGGGTTTCTGAGCTGGGACACTCATGCAATAATACAGGTAGTGCTTTAGAGAAATTATTGTGCGAGTCAACCCGGTTTAACAGACACACTAACCACTAATATAATTTAGGTCATGCTCTCCTCCCATAAGAAATGTTTGTTCATTATAATGATAACGCAACATGATTGAATTAGCATTCTGAAACTGCGATTGATTAAGATTAGCTATTTCTAAATGCAGCAGTAATCTCCAGCATTAGTTGACAATTTTAAAGATTAAACCATCCGAATCTTAGCCAATCCTCTTAAATGGGCAGATGCTAATAATTCCAGGAGAATAATAATAATAATAATAATAATAATAATAATAATAATAATAATAATAATAATCATCATCATCATTTCGTCATACATACTCACAAGGAACGCTGAACAGCACAAACAAACAAATGCAGTCAAGACCTAAATAAAGCTCCTTGTCTGCTATCCGTCTGAATAAAACCTTGACACAATCGCCATGAAACGAAGATTGACGAGTAAATGGAGTAATATCGTGGAAAAGAAAGTGCTGTGTTTTTATGGGAATGCAACAAGGTCCTGATTTGACAGCGTTCAGATTTGCAGGACTTTCTTTAATAGTTTAATTAAAATAAAACATTAAACTTATGTTCATCTTTGTTGCTTCGTTGTCATGTCAGGGTTTTTATTTTATGACAATGATGATTCTCATGAAGACAGTTTTTTTCCCGTCTCTTGTGAAGACTAACCGTTTAGTTCATCTTTGTCGCCTTCAAGATATAGTAACGCTGCTGCACCTAAGCACAATGGTGAGATTTACTACCAAAACCTTCAATAAAAACTATTCATCCTTACTCGGTACCATGTATACCCTTAAAATTTCGACTATCCTTCCTCATAGATCCAAACCATGTTCAGCGTTACTAGAAAGAGGTAATCTAGTAACGTTGACATTATTTCTCCACCTTACCTGATGAAAAACATGGAAAAAAAGGCCGTTGATTCCGCGCGAGCTTGGCGGTCCCTACGTGGGATTAGCCGCGGGTGCAGTGGACCAACATACAGTTTTAATCATCATCATTATCATTATCATCATGATCATCATGCCGTGCGATCGCGAAAAATCTCACGAGCCTAGCAACCCTGTTTCAACCGTAACAACGAGGTTTCAAGTCTCCCGCTCAATCACTGCGAAGACGATGGACGCCGCCGTCAACCAGGTGGACAGGCAGGAAACCAACGCAGCTCCAAACTCCGATGTCAAGGCAAACGACACTCACGAGCTCGCTGTGACTGCCAAAAGCAGTAGCAGCGAAAAGGTCTTAAGCAAGGACGATGATGAGTTAAGCCTAACCGAAATGAAGATGGCCGCTGCAGATGCGAGCAAGTCAGTCTTCGTGATCGCCACCTCTGTCACTCTACTCGTGGTCATTGTGCTTTCCATGATGTTCGTATTTTTAGACAGAGCGCGCGTGGTCCCGTTACAAGAAAGGAGCAGCTTCTGCTGCGAAATGGAGGCTCGCCAAGTTATCGCGACGCTAAATACGACGCTGGACCCATGCGATGACTTTTATCAGCACGTGTGCATGAGGGCCACCGACATCCAGTCCACCTACGTGTCACCCATGTTCAAGGTGGCCATCTACTGGAAAGAGGTCGAAATGATGGGACCGGGAGCTACGCCGGCCGGTCTTCTCATATCGGCCCTCAGACCCACGGCAGCGCCGGGAGAGTTGATGGAGGAAACGAACGTTACCAATTTCACGAAAGCGATACTGAGCTTGTTCGGACAAGCCCTTAGGTCGGGAGCAAGCGCGTCTACCGTGGTGGAGATTCTAGCTGAGCTGAGCGTGGTCTACAGGATACCCGCCATTGTGTCTTTCGGTTTTTCGACCAAGGAGACCGAGGTCTCTGGTACAGCTCTGGTTCTGGAACGGCACACCAGTTGCTTTTCGGAAGGCGGTCCGGGCCCATCGGCTCAAAAGGCGCTACACGTTTTCAACGAGCAGGTGAAAACAGAGGTAACATCCGAGCAGCTTGCAACATTCGCGAAGAAACTTGCTTCGAAGAGTTCCAAGCAGGCGCAGTTGAAGCGCATCGTTAAACACGTCGAAAGTTCGCCTTTTCAAGGCTTGTCTCAACACCAGTGGGTTGATATACTCAAGCGGTTCGTGTATCCCGTTCACCCGGAAGTGAAGTATCTCACCATGCTTCTCGAGGATGGCTTGTCCGAGATCGTAGATGAGTTGGCAAAGCGGGACAACCAGCCCGCAAGCTTGGCGTACGCTGTGATATGCGCTGCGAGGACAGCATCGATGGACGTCACCGACGCCATCTTCGACTACCAAAGCAGGGTGTCTCTGTGCCTCCCTAACAAGCTGCACTTGTGCGCTCTGGAGGACATCGCGAAAGCCCAGATGGTCTCGAACCCCATGGACGACGCCCTCTTTCTCGAGATGATGACTCGTGTGCGAGACACCGTCGTCAGGGACGCGCTCAAGTCGCACATATTCCGCGGCAGGGACCGAGAACTGGTGACCGCCGAGCTGGGGAGGCTGAAACTGATGCTCCCCAAGGAGACCTCGGGGGCCTCGAACGTAGCTTTGCCGAATGGAGTTCAGTCGAAGAACCTGGCGTTGACCATACTGCGGGGTCGATCTTACGTCTTCAACATCACTCGAAGCAAGGTCGAGCGCGGCATTCCCAGTCGCGACTTCTTGTCCGAAGTAAAGGTGAAGAGGCGGAACGACGTGCTGTACGTACCGACCAACCTGTACGTGCAGCTAAGGTTTCTCACACTGGAAAAGAACTTCCTAGCCCTGCCAATGGTGGGAGTGAGCATGGCATCGGAGATGTGGTCGTTTCTGCTCGAAAGCGAAATATGGTCCAACGATACCCAAGGAAACATCGCGTCCTTTTACGCCTGCTTCAGGAACTCTTACTTTGGTAGTGGAAATGACGATGGCATGGCTACTGACATGGCTCACACGGCGCTGGGACTAGTTTCAGCGCAAAACTCGGCCGACAAGTTGGGCTGGCAATCTTCGCTCAGAATCGACTCGATGGACATGACACAACAGCAGCTCTTCTACTACCTGTTCACCTACAATCAGTGTTCACTTGTGCCAATGGAGAAGCCTGGACCCGTGCTTAACGTGGCGCTGAGAAACGACCCAGAGTTTAGGCAAACATTTAGGTGTGAGTCCAGTTCTCGCATGTCGCAGCGCGTGAGGTGCATGACTTAGCGGGATAACCTGTCCACAGTGACCGAGCAGGCCAAGTCAATTGTGATTTTCGGCATTGTTTAAGGTCCCAAACTGTGCAAACTGACTGATATAAAAACGGGCATCACCGCATTGAGTTGTCGCTGTGTCTGTCATTCACTACATGAAGTGTCCTTCTCCTCACAACTGACAAGATAGCAATCATAGTCAATCTCTTTTTAAACAAAAAGCCTGTACTTACCTTGTGACTGTCACAGGTGAGGCTCCACCATAAAAAAAATTGGGGACCATAAAGCTTCACCTTTAGGAGTTTAACGCAATAGCAACATCCTGTTCGTAATGCGTACTTCAAACACTTAGAGCATGAAACAAGTTCGAAGTTGCTATGCAGGCGCAGTAGCGTGTGTGCCTTTTGTAGTAGGGTTCAGGATTTCAACCACGCAGTCATTGCGATTATCACATATTCCGACGCCGGTTGGCAATGGACGCTTGACCACGCATTACTACTACAATATTTCATGTTGTGAAGTACGCGTATGTTGGTGAAGCATGAAAGCTACTTTCACTGCATCTTTAAAGGGGCCCTCCAACACTTTTGAAGCACCTATTTTTTGTATGTGTTTTGCGTAGACCGATGGCCGGGAATAATTTTATCATACGTCCAAGCACCGACATCAAATCATTTAGTATTTTAATCGCGCAATAAAGTCACCTCATAGCTGCCAACCACGTCGGCGCACAGTGGCACTCGCTAGAACTACGCGGGCGGAAATGACGACGATAAGCGCAGCCTATCACAGGACGCGTAAAGCCTCGCTCCGAAGCAAAAGGACCTGCTCGAGTTCTCACAAGTCGGGGAGGCTGATTTCTACCAGCCTCACCCAGCTGTTCAACTGCGTAAACAAAATGGCGTGGTCAGGCACCATGTTGCCTGTTGCTATAACAACAGCGTCATAAACACATTTGACTGAACAGGCAACAATGATCTACGAGCTTCCTCTACGTAAGAGCTTTCAGCCCATGTCATTGGAGGCCCCCTGCAACGTCACAGCAGAGAGTGAAATGTGGTCATGTCACCCCGCGAAATTCTAGTTCAGGGTAGGCATCATTTTTCTTGTATTTTGAATTTTTTTAATTGAATAACTTCGTACTGCGCGCCGCCATCACTGCCGTTCTTGGTGCACTAATTTGTCCGCGCGTCAGTCTATGCAGTCCACGAGTAAAAAATGGGGGCTTGAAAAGTGTTAGAGGGCCCCTTTAAGCGGGTCAGTTCTTTTCACTGTTATCACAAGCAGAGGCCTGGCCGTGTGGTAGAATATTCGCTTGCGATGCGAACGACCCGGATTCAATCCCTACTTGGACCTGAACAACCCTGGTTCAATCACCACTTTGCTCCAGGGATTCTTTATCATTTGCATCGTTCTTGATTTTACGGTCACTCATAGGATGATGATTTTTTCGCCCACAACCAACGACACCGACACCAATGCCGACACCGACACCTGAATTTCTGCGATAAGAGTTCTTTAACGCTATCGCGTTAATAGTTTTGTCTAACGCATAAAAAAGGACAACCGAGGGTTGAAGGAACACTGGCATATCAAGCATAGCCGGGAATTGACTTCGAATCCACGTTGTCATGTAAGATTATGTTAAAAAACTTTTTTAATCCAAAAAGAAAAGGGATCGCGATCAGGGGATGTTGCTGCACACGTTAATCTTTCACCACTCCCCTCAGCTCACCCAGGATGCCCTACGGGACATCAAATTTGAAGGAGCGGAAGGCAGCCTCCCGCTGCTCCTCCATATTTAATAACTTTTTGTAGGGCCGCGGGATGGGGGCCTCGAAAAACCTACCTTGGTGCCTGGCATTCACTCTTTTGGATAACGATGTTTCAAACATATGTGCAACACACAATAACCTTACTTTCCATCTAGTATCTCGCGATGTTAATCTTACATGACTTCGCGAATTCCAAGCCAGTCATACTCGATATACCGGTGATCGTTTACTCCTCATTGTCAATCTCGTATGTTGTACAGATTGTTGTAACAATAGGCCTCCAAAACAGTGACTGCCAAGAACATAAGTATGTTTACTGATGCCCCCTCTTTCTTCCTATGCTCTTCTTGTAAACATTGCTGCGCAACGAAGACACACAATAATCATGTGCGGAAGAACCCTCATGAGCCGCTGTCTCAGTTTTTCTAAAAGTATTCAATAAGAAGCAGTAGAAAGCTGCCCTGCTCATCTTCAAACCCGACGCCGAGAAAGTCATCCTGAATTGGGCAGAGAACGTGGTGGAAGACTATCGTGAGCCGCAGTCTCCCTCTATTTCAATCCCCTCTCCCCGTTCTTTCGGAGAGAAAATTAAAGTTTTTGTCCACCTACCTGCGGGAAGAATGCGGCAAAAGGTGACTCTATTTTTAGTGAAACTAATTATTCCCGAAACTCGTGCACTCCTATTCCTTTTATCGGGTAATCTCGATACAGTACGTTACCATATGTTGACTTCGACTTCGTAATAAGAAGAATAATTTACTCTCACATAATAAAACACATGCCACACATGCTTACTCAAATGCTACACAGGCTACTAAACGCCGTACAGGCCAACGTGCACGAGAGTCTCTCTGTCAACATCGTCGTCTTTCTTGACTGTCCACAGAAGGGCACGCACATTTCGAACACTCAGGAACCTACACTCGAGCTACAGGTTCAGTGGCTAAAAACGTTCACAGACTTTACAGTTATGGGTATTATATTAGGCTTTGCACATGCACTGTATTCATAAGAATCGCAAGACTGTTTCAGGAAACAGTAGGATTGGGCGTGTTGGTATAACATGATAAATAGTGCTTAACAGCGCAAACGACATGAGGGGAGTCGGCGCTCTGTCTCGTCTTTTCCATCCCCCGCCTGCCGTTTGCGCTGTTAAGCACTCTTTATCATGTTATACCAACACGCCCAATCCTACTGTTTCCTGAAACAGTTTTGCGATTATCTCTGCCTCGTCTCGGTGGCGTCTCTTTTATCCTCTCTTGTCGTTTGCGCTGTTAAGCAGTGCTTACCATGTCATACCAACCCGCCCAATCCTACTCCATCTTAAGAGTCATTTCTAATACAACGGGTCCTTTCGTGACTTTTTCGCTCCAGCCTCATGTTGTCAACATGGTCGCAGTTACCACTTGCCGAGTACGCGCTCTTTCTTTCTGCATCAAGAAAAAAGTGCTTCCAGAAGAAGTTCGTCGCTTGTTCGGTGGGTTTACGCCATCACAAGGACACGCGTCAAGGATCTGCAAGATCTTGAGGGCGGAGTTGCAAAGACAAGTACGGCTCTACAATGAGTACTTGTGTGCTCCCGTACAGATCTCCTGCACGCCTGTTAACGTTGCGAATGAAATGGAATAAAAAAACTTTATTTTAATGAAAAAACTTTATTTAACATTGCGAAGAATCTGCTAAAACTTTGGCGGCATATTTCTACAGTCAACCGAGTTCCTCTGGAAGACTCAGCTCCTTCAGCTCCGCAACCTAGCGCCCAAGTGGCCGATCTAAGATCAGGAAGACTTGAACTTGCCCCAGATTGTCTCTAAAGTGCTTTCGTTGGTACCGAAGTTCGCGGTGGAGGTTAAGCGTTCACCGCCCGACCTTTTGGCTAACGTACGGCAATTCTCTCGGCGTGCTCCACCAGAAGAGCAAGACCGCTGCATAGCAGACGGCGTAGGTGTCTCAGCGCTCTGTCTCGTCTCTTCTATCCCCTCCTGTCATTTGCGCTGTTAAGCACTCTGTTTCATGAAACTTCGATTTGCTTAAAAGCAGCCGACAGAGCTTACGAAACATTGGAACGAAGTTTTTATAACTGCGAATTTTCGTATTTTTCTGAATGACCTTGTGCTACGCCCAAACCACCTGGCTTTGAAAAGGGGAATGTTAACACACATACAAACACACACACACGCAAAAAAAACAGCACACGCGACACTGTTTTTGCATTGCAAACATTATAGCGTGAAACAATCGTTGTCTATATTTCTCTTCGTTACGTCAAACCTTCAAAATTGCTGCGCCCCGCCACTCAATCAATGTGATAAGAACAAAGACTCATACAAAGAGTAGTATGTTATACTCTTTGAGCTGAACGCGTCTTTGGCGAGGGTGCTGAATCTGCCTCAGGAGGCCTCTAAAAGCTCCTACGGCCAGCTGGCATAGGCGCGTCGCGTTACTTTTGCCAAGAGGGCCGGAGCACAATCGGCGATTTTCTAGCGAATCCCAAGGGTGCCGTAAAAGGTGAGACATAAAAAGGGTGCCCTATCTCCGCTTTCGCCCGCACATTACTTGCGACTCCATACTTTCTCTTACTCAGCTCTTCTGGTGAGGTGTAGCAGAAAGTGGTCCTCGTTTAACGTCTCACCTTTCTCGTTTCTATGTCCATCTGTCTTTCTACCTGTTTGATTGGGCATTTGTTTGGTGGTGTGTGTAGAACTATGTATATATGCTTGTTTGCTTACTTGCCTGGCTATCTGCTTGCTTTTCTATCTATCTATCTATCTATCTATCTATCTATCTATCTATCTATCTATTTTTTATGTATCTACTGGCAGTTTGTGTATGTATCTATGTACGTATGTATGTATGTATGTATGTATGTATGTATGTATGTATGTATGTATGTATGTATGTATGTGTGTATGTATGTATGTATGTATGTATGTATGTATGTATGTATGTATGTATGTATGTATGTATGTATGTATGTATGTATGTATGTATGTATGTATGTATGTATGTATGTATGTATGTATGTATGTATGTATGTATGTATGTATGTATGTATGTATGTATGTATGTATGTATGTATGTATGTATGTATGTATGTATGTATGTTCTACTACCTCACTTCTGATCAGTTTGTTGATTTGTCGGTTTGTCCTCATAGCCCTTCTACATGCTGTGTTTCCGCAAGTTCCGACACGCCGATGCTTTCCGTGCTTGGTCGTACGTAGCCACCGGACCGCACCAACTCGTTTATCACCACACTTTTTTTATGCGCTCCGACGTCCCAAGTTCCCAAGGCTTCATTTCAACGAGTCGGGCACGGTACATTAAGAACAACAATATAGAACGATAAGCTTGGGTGTACGTGTTGGAAATTCTTCTAAAGCTACGAAAGCGTCTATATTCGCTAACATTCTGCTATTTCTTTTCAGATACATCCACTCACAGCATGCGCCTACCAATGCGTATCTCTTTGCGGCGTTCTATTTCTTTATCCTGGCCGGAACACGCAGCTGCCAGAATAAGCAGCGAGTACTTGCTGAATCCACGGTGCCAGGGAACCGAGAAATTTATGCGCCATAAAAGTTCCGTTCCTCGCCACTGACCACCGAAACCTCCGATCCCTCCTCAGCTGGAACGTGTGCATAAAGGTTTAAGGTTTGAAATACGCGCGAAAGTAAAGTCCGCGAATGAGCGGTTTTATGATCTCGCGTTTCCCGGAGAGTGATCGGCACTTCGCGTGCACGCAGCTACCGGTTCGGCTGAGCTCGAGGCACACCTATGTCCCTCCATCGCCCGGTCGTAATGCTAAAGGAGCTCACGGCGGGCGCCGGGAATAGGGACTTTTCGATTTCTCTAGACTTTATTATAGAAGGTAAGCGTTTCATGTTTAACTTTCATAAAACAATTTTTGTTTTTAAAATATTTCGAGGACTGTATCCCCCATCTCGTTTACCATGGCGGCGTCTCTGGCAATTCACAAACTATGAAGAAAAGCTTACGAGTTTCTTGAATCTCCTGGAAGTGGTATATATGAAGAATCAAAAGGATCAAAATGTGGGCCAGTTGGTAATTCATTTTCTTCGTTCAGCGAACTGGGAGCGCAGAGAAAACACAAAGGACGAAGCGAGGAACCACACAACACGAGCGCTCACTATCAACTGATTTATTTTCCACATCGGAAGGACATATATAAACACAAAATGCGCATGTCAAAAAAGATTATGACGAAATCAAGGGCAGCATGCGAAGCGTGTAATCAAGGCACATGTCTAAGGGTTATCTAGGTAGCTGAATTCACAGTCAAGTAGTGAGAAGGAAGGATGACTTATACATTGGTCCGCATTCCTGGAAATGTGATAGGCTTCAGAAATTTCGCGCGTAGTTTGATGAGGATGCCGGAACAGAACAATTGTATTCTCAAACAGAGGTTGGCACTTGCACGAAACGCAATGTGACGCTAAATGGGAGTAAGGTGTATTTTTCAACGAGCTTCTGTGTTCCCTGAGACGCACGTTCACACATCGCCAACCTCTGTTTGAGAATACAATTGTTCTGTTCCGGCATCCTCATCAAACTACGCGCGAAATTTCTGAAGCCTATCACATTTCCAGGAATGCGGACCAATGTATAAGTCATCCTTCCTTCTCACTACTTGACTGTGAATTCAGCTACCTAGATAACCCTTAGACATGTGCCTTGATTACACGCTTCGCATGCTGCCCTTGATTTCGTCATAATCTTTTTTGACATGCGCATTTTGTGTTTATATATGTCCTTCCGATGTGGAAAATAAAGTCAGTTGATAGTGAGCGCTCGTGTTGTGTGGTTCCTCGCTTCGTCCTTTGTGTTTTCTCTGCGCTCCCAGTTCGCTGAACGAAGAAAATGAATTACCAACTGGCCCACATTTTCATCCTTTTGCAATGTATTTCTAGTACACAGGGCTCTTTTAACTGTTTTAGTCCCTCTTTTCAAGACCCTGCCATTTTGGCATCGTGGATTGCTGTCTCAACATGTCGGGCAAGAGTAGCATCGTGGCACCTTCGTCAAGGAACTTGTCCGGCAGAGGTACAATTGCTTTTTGGAATGATGAGTCCGTCGTTTGGGCATACCAAAAGGATGTGCCGAATCCTTCGTTCGGAATGTTACAGACAAGTCCGGTGGTATAAGGACTGGCTGAGGGTCATGTGTGACCAAGACGTTCATAGACGTAACAACCGCGATTCGTATCGCGACTGGTGCAAAACTTCGAAATCCGTCACGGAAACTTTGTGGAATTGGATCAGACCACAACTACCTGCCAGGAAAAAACAAGCTTCAAGTGAGGGACGTTTCTTGAACCTAAGTGATGTGTCTGTGCCGGAAAAAATTCAGCAGGTTCTGCAAAAAGGCCCGAAGTTCTCCGTAGAACCTACCCTTCGACGTTAAGAAAAGATTGCCACAGCAAGGACTGTCTCCAAGCTGGCCAAGGAGGAAGAGCGTTATAGGTGTGTAACAGAATGTGTTCAAGCAGTTTCGAGCAATGTTAGCGATGGGAGTAGAAAACTGCGCGTTCAACCAGTTGTTAAGTTTTGTTTGAACAATCAGCTAAGGGTACTCATTTCTGACAAAGAAGGGTTCTTCGTTATCATTAATGAACTAGATTTTCTCAAGAAGGCTGAGGAAGCCTTAGAAAGAAATTTTAAACCACTCTCTGTAAAAAGCAAGGAAGTAAAGACTAGAGCGATATCGCTGCTGAAAAGGCTTAACCTGGAAAAACTCGGCTCTTCAGTAGAAAAGGCGAAAGGTGTAGAGCTAGAACTTTTTTACTCCATTAAAACACACAAACCGGAAATGCCGCTGCGCGCGATTGTTTCAGAAAGGGATACGTGGCAGTTGGTTGTATCTCAGTATCTGCAAGAACATCTTTCTGCGTTGCGCGTAAATGACCCTTTTCACGCAAAAAACTCTGGTGTCGTGGTTGAATACCTCAACAAATGTGAATGCTCCGGTGTTACAGCTTTTAGTCTTGATGTAGTCGACTTATATTATTCTTTGCCGCATGATAAACTGTTAAACAGCGTAGAGCAGTGCATTGTGGAAGACAATGATGAGATATCGTTCAGGAATAGCACGGGAATTTCTACTCAGTCTTTTCTAGAAATTTTGACGTTCTATTTGAAGTCCACCTTCGTCGTATGGCTTGGGAACCTGTACATGCAAAAATCAGGTGTGTGTATAGGTTCAAGTGTGGCCCCTGTTTTAAGCCAAATTTTTCTTGGGAAGGTGGATGCAGCCTTAAGCACTAAACTTCAACCTGGCACAAAAGTATTCCGTTATGTTGACGATTATCTGATTATCATCAAAAAGTGTTCAGCAGTGGACGTTGAAAGTATGAAGGCATGCTTCGAGAAGGAAGGCATGGGCCTCCGGTTCACCTCCGAGCTTCCAAAAGATAACAAATTGCAGTTCCTAGACCTTTCCCTGTTTTTTTGGTGATAAGCACCTTTGCTGGCGATATAATCGTCGTTCTGCAAAACCCGTTCTAGACTACTCTTCCGGACATTCCAAGCTTGTTAAACGCGGAATCGTAATGTCATGCTTACGTTCAGCCCTCGGGAAATGTTGCCTGCATACCTTGCAAAGTGGTTTCGTAGCACAGTTGGAACGGCTGATAGGTGCGGGATACCCTTCCTACGTAATAGCCTCAGTCTGTGAAAAGCTCTTGCGTACGGTCAAAAATAATGAAAAACGCACATGTATTTCTTCAGAGAACAAGGAAGAGAATAAGAAGCGCGCGGCAGTAATCCCCTATATTCATAAAATGGCCCATGGGTTAAAAAACGTGGGAAACCGGTTCGGTGTGTGCGTGGTTTTCTCGGCACCCAATAAATTGGCCAGTATATGTTCAATGGTGCACAGGAGGGCACATAATGCATCTAAAGGTAGAGGATGCCTTCAGAAGCACGTAACTAAGTTTGTTAAGTGCATCACCGGAGTAGTATATAAGATACCCCTTTCTTGTGGACGTATGTACATTGGCCAGACCGGCCGATGTGTGAACGTGCGTCTCAGGGAACACAGAAGCTTGTTGAAAAATACACCTTACTCCCATTTAGCGTCACATTGCGTTTCGTGCAAGTGCCAACCTCTGTTTGAGAATACAATTGTTCTGTTCCGGCATCCTCATCAAACTACGCGCGAAATTTCTGAAGCCTATCACATTTCCAGGAATGCGGACCAATGTATAGGTCATCCTTCCTTCTCACTACTTGACTGTGAATTCAGCTACCTAGATAACCCTTAGACATGTGCCTTGATTACACGCTTCGCATGCTGCCCTTGATTTCGTCATAATCTTTTTTGACATGCGCATTTTGTGTTTATATATGTCCTTCCGATGTGGAAAATAAATCAGTTGATAGTGAGCGCTCGTGTTGTGTGGTTCCTCGCTTCGTCCTTTGTGTTTTCTCTGCGCTCCCAGTTCGCTGAACGAAGAATATGAAGAATAAACACAGCAAGTGCAATGAAATACTCAACGCGCGACCCATAACCATTTATATTCACTCGCAGTATGTGCTTTAAGGCATGGATATACACGAAGTAAGAATCATCTGTGCAAGTATTTCGAAGAAACCAGCAGTGACGTATGGTATGTCAAGATGCTTGTACTTCATTCGCAGTAGCACTAAACGTCCGATAGGAAATTTTTATCTGCTTACAAATATTTAAGTCGCCAACTTTCATGTTAGCGAGGGAAGAATGCATTTAATTTTGACACACGCAACTGTCGTAGAAGTTGACAGATATAAATGTTGAGTACCTTTTGTGGGCGTTCGTAAAACAACCATTAACGTAGCGTCAGGAACAGGGCTCGGCGTGCGTATAAAAAGAAAGGAACAGTGGCATAATAAAATGCCGTGGCCTTGGCTAAAATCATGCACTGCACAGATCTACAAAAGCCATTCAGAGATTGCTGAGAAGTACAGAGTTCTGTACAGAATACAGAAGTACAGAAACGGAGAGGAGGATCCCTTTCTTCCTGGGCTGTTGCTTGAGAGAACAAAAGCTGACGTCAGTCACAGCTTCAGCCCTGCATTTTTTGGGGGGGTGGGGGTAGGGGGGTCCCACATTTTAACAAAAGCCCAGAGTGGCTTATGATGGCGCCCAGGGAGCCTTCAGTAAGAAGGTCTATAGGCGAGAAAGAGAAGGAACAACTTTATCGCAGGTCGGCCAAATTACAAGAGATTCATTCCTTCTCCTTGGCTTCAGCAAGGAGCCCTTGAATACTCGCGCCATCCCTGGCCTGCTGAACTCTGTAAACTTTCGACGTGGAGTGTGTGCGCACAAATCTACGCAAAACATGCGTCTAAGTTTCGATTTTGACTTTCTTATTCATACTACTATATTATTATACCATGGAAAGGACTATGAATCATATCACCATACCAGTTCTTTTACTCAAATCATTTTCAGTGAAGAAAGAAAAACAGAACGCAACACCGCGAGTAAATATTCCCATTTATGAAACCAAAACAAGTGCTGTAAAAGCTATTCACCACTTCTGTTTAGTTTTTTTTTTTTCAAAACAGCCCTCCTATCGCCCTTTCATGTCGAACTGCGGTTTCGTTTGACTGACGTCGTCGAAGGAAGTAGGGATCAACCACGCATGCAGCCTCGTTTCAGAGACGCAGTAAGCGCGACGCCAGAGTAGATTTTCGACGCCTGGATGGGTTCAAACCAAAGAAGATCGAGAGAGAGCTTCGAAGTTTTCACGCCTACACGAGCCGAGCTCCGAAGTTCGCGAAGAAATCTAGGCGAAGGCCAAGCTTCGCTGAGCAAACTTAGTTGATGGGACATACGGAACAAGAAAAGTCTCGAAAGTCGTTTGGGAATTATGGTTGGTCCAAAGTATGCGGGAAAAGAATAAGCATTATTAGACAATTCGTTCGCGTTCTCCCTTCTTGACTCGAGAGATTAGCGTTGGCGTCTTGTTTAGATGGGTGCTCGAATCACTGTAGTCTCCTGTATGCATAAGATATCAAATTTGCGGTCAGTGATTATATTATGCGTTCCGAACTTGCTTCGGTATCATTACTTTTGTTGCCGGGATAAAAAAAAGATAAGATGTAAGCTATTTGCTCTTGGTAGGTCCTAAGCCAAACTAACTACTTAATATGTGAAGGTTACTTTATCGGTCCTGTAGCTAGTATACAACCAGACGACATTTGTGTAGTTTATCGTAAAACCTAACTATCGTAGCGCATTTTTTTTCTGTATCCTAACTCATCTACCACGACTGCATCAATCTCACATCAAAGAAAAGTTCATCGCATTGCCAGCCTGGTTATTAGTGGGAGCCGTGTTTGTATCTTGTCATCTTTGTCTTGTGTCTCGCGCTGTGTCATCGTCTAGGTAATGTACTAACGAAAACCACCAATGCGTTTTGGAGCACACACGGATTCGAGCATGCAGGCACGAGCACACACATTCACACCGACTTGTGCACATTCGCTGTTGTGCGCACGCACACATTTGCATGACTGCACACTGAGAATGCAACAGACAACACAGGCATATTTCCATTGGCACGAGCGCCAAGGGACACTCTCGTTCCTCTTTTTATCTACCCTCTTAAGAATATTCATACAAACTTTTAGGAGAAATAGGAATACATGGTTATGTTACACAATATAGAGTTATATTGAACGCATATAAAGCCAGGTTACAGGTTTACGTAGGATAATAACCAATCAACTTTACAGATAATTAGTGAAGACTAATTTAGTGCATTCACTGAAATATCGCGATCTACTCAACTCGTTGCGGCATCTGTCGGAGCAGATTTCAACTTCGCTGTACTGTCTACCAGGCCTCCGAGATCCTGTTCGCTCATTCGTGGAACTATAAATTAACCCAAGGATTACACCAGGATGCACAAATGTCGACGCGCGAGTTATACCAGATACATAAGTGATAGACTGGGGTCACCCACCAATTTCGGACAGTGTTCCAGGCAGCCGTAATTTTCGTGGCCTAACGAGTGCGGCCTATCAGGTATGTGCAACACATGTCGGCCGAGTCCCGCTACTCGTCACTGGTTGATTAAAAATGAAGAAGGCACCCACTCGACCAACAAGCGGAGAAAGTAGAGTTGACTGTAGAAACTGTGCCTCCTACCCACACTGAGGAATGGGCCGTGAACCTGTTTTGTTTTAAAGAATATTATAAAATTAATCTTCAAACTTTGATAAGTTAAGACGAAAAAGAATAAATAGTCGGATTGAAAAAAAAATAGATTTGAAGCAATAAATCAAAGAATCTGTAGCAGAAAAGTAATTTGAAAAAAGTAGAGTTCATAAACTAAATATTTTTAGACCATTAGGAAACTCCTGCATTGCATCAGTATTCTGCAACAAAAATTCGTGCAGCCTATCAAAAAACTGTAATCACCATGAACGAATATGTGCCACAGAAATCGCTTAAACGTACTTACCACTCGCCCACTAAAAGGGAAGAAGGAAACATTCATCTTAGCACTATAAGAGATCATCATGATGATCACTAGGAAACGGGAAAGAAAATGATGGAAGAGCTATGCCAATGATGTTCCCGTAGATGTATGAGAGGTGCGAACACTCTGTTTCAGTGCGAGTTTATATCTCTGGAAGTTGGGCATCCGCGCCATGTCTGTGACTGTCTGTGGTTTAGGTCGAACCTCTCTACGTAGAGAATCGACGTAGAAACAACCTAGCATCGCATTTCTAAAGCCTAAAAAAAAAAGTTCAGAAGCAAGCAGATTAGTCATTCTAATAGTACAGTTTTGCTGTTCCGAGCGTTGTACCGCTTTAGGCAAGCTTCGCTTTTATTCTTTTTTTTTACAAAACAGAATAGTGCTGCGCCGTACCTATTAGGCCAGAAAAAAAGCGCAGTTTAAAAAACTTTTTTTTTGCAGATTGCTTATTGCTTCAAACAGCCAATGTTTGAAACACTCGCTCCGAACATTCGCTTCGACTCGGCCAGAACTTCCAAGATAGACAACTCCACTTCTCGAAACGTTGGCTTCAGCTACACCCCGTGTTCCGAGGATTTTTTTGGTCGCTTCGAGATTGCATCTTGCCCCGATTTTCTACCTTATATACATTTCTTTCGAATTTCACGTAACGGTGCCCTGAGGACGTGCGCAACACCACGCTATCGGCCGAAGGAAGCGACGAATGGCAACAAGTATACTTTTAAAAAAAGCGATGAACAAAGCGATGGGGAGGCCTTACAACAAAGACGAAGACGCTAAAGCTTGAGTAACTCGTCTCGTTCAGCATATACGCCTGACGAGGGTGTTAGGAGTGACCAAGCAGCCCGCCGTGGGCTGGCGGAACACACCTCCTTATCGGCGAGGCACAGCCCGCGAAATTAGGGCGTGCTCCGAAAAGGGCCGAGGCGGGGCCTTTTCTGCTCGTTTATTTTCTGATTTTTATTTCAACCCGTTCTCGAAACTCGCGATCACTGTGCCGTGTGTGTGCCGCGCCTGCGTAATCGAGTGGCGAAAAGCCGTCGTTGTCGAGTTTCTCTTGCTCCGCGCTTCCCAAGACGCATCGAGAGGCAGTTTAAGAGAAAGAGCTGTGTTGCGCAATGTGTTTGTATAAATGATTAGTCGGCTGTTTGTATAAGACCCTTCTTTCGTGTATTTCATACTTTCGAAACTCCGTGCTTAGAATCGACCAATGTTTTCCTCCTTTCGATTCGGCAGCAAAGACGAGCGAGCGTTATGAAATCCGCCGTAAAAAAACCATCCAAGAGAGCATCAAGAGGGCCACCCTCCCAAAGCTATAAGAAATTTTTCTCAGCCGCATGTCGGTTGCGCACTTGCGTCACGTATGAATTTACAATTCTTGTTGAACAAACGTTTGTCTTCAGATGCGATGTGGTTGCTGTAATAAAAGAATATAAATGGTTGTGTTATATTGACGTCCGGCTTCTGCGATAACGGTAATGTCATTTTTGGCTCACGGCCTCCCGATTAATATTGATTGCTTTTGAATATTTAAGTCTGACGCAAAATGCATAGCGCTTGTAGCAGTCGTTTCTCTCTTCCTATAAAACTTGAATTAATTAAGCGTATAGTATTATTAGTTCTCGTTTTACGACCCAAAACAACAATATTACAAGCTGAAAATGTATGCGCAGGCGAACAAGGACAAAGAAAGGAATACAAACTGGCGCAATCTAACAACTGATTTATTAATCGAAAAACATTGACTCTTTTTAACCCTCTGAACAGGTCTCTAGGCTCCAGGACGAGGGGTACCCATTCTCTGTGATGTTGGCCGTAGGCACTAGGTTATTAAAGAAGCTCAGACGGGAAACGGCGCCATGTTTGGAAACAGGTGGGATGACTGGTTCTAGCTCTAAGGTAGTAGCGGTCCCTTATGTACATAGGCTTTCACATAGATTAAAAAAGGTGGCTGGAAAGTATGATGTGAAAGTAGTGTTTTCGGCCAAAAACAAAATAGGAGGAGTGTGCGCGTTGGTCAACCAGAAATGCGACAGAGGGACCAACGCACATAAGAGATGTAGCATAAGACATAAGCTCAGGTTTGTTGAATGTGCACACAGTGTGGTGTATTGCATACCTTTATCATGCGGTTGTGTATATATAGGGCAGACTGGCAGGTGCATTAACACGAGGCTAAGAGAGCATATGTCAAGCCTGAAAGGTCGGCCTGTAACCCATTTGGCAATGCATTGCAATGAGTGCGCATGCTCTCCTTGCTTTAGCGACACTACCTTGCTGTATAGGAGTAGAAACAAGACGTCAAGGGAGATAATGGAGGCATATCATATAGACAAGCAGAAAGACAACTGTGTTAGCCACCCGTCAGTAGCTTTACTAACAAAAGAAATCGCGCTCCTGTCTGTCAATCAATGAAACTGTTATCGTTTTTATGTTTTTGTTATCGTTGTCGTAAGTGCGCAGTGCATTGTGTGTTTTTTAGGTCACCAGGGAGCGCTGTTCCGAGGGTTAAAAAAAGAGTCAATGTTTTTCGATTAATAAATCAGTTGTTAGATTGCGCCAGTTTGTATTCCTTTCTTTGTCCTTGTTCGCCTGCGCATACATTTTCAGGATGGATAGATTCCAACTAGGCCGAATCGCAGTTTTGCTTCAGGATATTACAAGGAATGCCATAGTGTAGAGTTCCGGTAAGTTCTGCCGTATGGTTTTTTTTTTTACATGAAGTAAGTGGCCCTTAAGCATTTTCGTTTATATCAAAATGTAGCCTCTGTGGCTGAGATTCGAATCCGCGACCTGCGGGTCAGCAGTCGAGTGCCCTAGCCACTAGACCGCCGTGGCAGGTCTTGCACCACCGCGGTGGTCCAGTGGCCAAGGTACTCAGCTGCTGACCCGCAGGTCGCGGAACCGAATCCCTGCTGCGGCGGCAGCATTTCTTATGGAGGCGGCAACGTTGTAGGCCCGTGTGCTCAGATTTGGGTGCACATTAAAGAACCTCAGGCTGTCGACATTTTCGGAGCCCTCCACTACGGCGTCTCTCATAATCATATGGTGGTTTTGTGACGTTGAACCCCGCATATCGAAATAAGATCAACCATGACGGGTCTTTTCGGCTTCATCTAAAAAGCGGCTTCGCCGCCGGCATTTCATACTGCGACCTTTGGGTAATGACTAGAGCTCCATAACCACTAGACCACCGTTTAGAAGGCCAGTCAACAGGCTCCGACTTTTTTGTTTTACACCCCCGAAGAAGCTCGTGCATCTTTCCTGTGCCTTTCCGATCACTTTCCACGCACAGTGACGTTAACTTGGCGACGTGACGCAGCGCGCAGCTCGTCGTTTGGTCTAAACCACGTCTCCACAAACAGTAATGAAGTCAACGTCACCGATCGCCGAGTTGCCATCCCTGCGTGTAGAAGGAGCTTGGTCAGGCGTAGGAAAGATGCACGAGCTTGTTTGGGGGTGTAAAACAAAAAAGTTGGAGCCTGTTGACTGGCCCTTTCAAGGAACTGGAACGACTTCAAAACTTGCATGCAAGAGTGTATTATATGTTTTCTCGTAAAAAAAAACATACTACATTGTAAAAAACGACTTTGTTTATACTTAAAGGTGCGTCACATCGACTTTTCGCCACTTTTGAAATGGCTTCGTATTACGTTTCAATCGTTTTTGTGAGAGCTTATGCAACAAAACGAGCACGTCAATGGTTATCGCATTAGTAAATGTGCAATCACATTAACTGGAATAATCGTATTTATTTATTTATTTATTTATTTATTTATTTATTTATTTATTTATTTATTTATTTATTTATTTATTTATTTATTTATTTACAGTACCTACAGCGCCCGCGAGGAGCATTAGTGTAGGGGGGAGATAACGATTTCGAAATGCAGAAAGGCGACAGTCCATTAACACTGAGTTGAACATAAAAGAAATACAGATACATAATAAAGCATCCAATGGTGACACGTAATAAACATTGACATGTGTGAAGGTACAGCAGCAAGAAAAAAAAGAAAAATATATATATAATGCAAACGCACACACATATATATATACATATATATACACACACAGATAAAAGCAGGCGAAAAAAAAAAGAAAAAAAAAAGCTGAAGCGTAGATCGCTAGAGAGATGAAACGACAGTGTAGGCTACTTTAATGTGTGCTCAGGCTACGATAAAATATGATGTTCCAGTGCAGTGGCGAATGTTTCCCTGGACGCGGCTACAATTTCATGAGGTAGTTTGTTTCATTGCTTAATTGATCGCGGAAAAAATGAATATTTAAAAAGGTTAATTCTGGTAGCGAACTCGCGCACTTTAAGGGGCTGATCAGTACGAGCAGATATATATGTAGGCTCCGATATGTAGTTTTCTTTGTGAATACCCGTTAAACCATGGAATATTTTGTGAAACAGAGATAAACGTAAGAACTTGCGCCTGTCTTCAAGAGGAGGCCATCCTAAAGTACTCCTGATTTCGAAAGATCTTTTAGAAAAGTTGTAATCACCCGCGACGAAACGGGCTGCTCTCAGCTGAACGCGTTCTAGAGCGTCGATGTTCACCTTAGTAAAAGGGTCCCACGTGCTGCACGCGTATTCCAAAAGTGGGCGTACATTCGACATATACAGGATTTCTTTCAGGTATTCCAGATTAGGATTACTAGAAAAGGGGTGTTTGGTTTCGCTGCTGGTAAGTCCAGTTCTTACAGTAAATGCCGGTGATTTTCTTTGACTCAGCGTAACCAATCAGCGAAGTTCAACAAACCTGAAATGATGATTCACTGGAGGATAAGCTAGATAAGACATAAAAGCGTGCATACGGTTACAACCTACATGTTTTCTTCTGGTAGTGTCCCGCAATGATAATCAATGTAATCGTGAACACAAATTTGCATTTGTATATGCTGATAGGTGGTACCACAACTGGGCATGTACATAAAAAGTAGACATGTTTGAATAAAATAGTTCGTCTGCACTGAACTTGAGTGACGTCCAGTGTCTGTGCGGTCACCTGGTATGGCCGACATAACAGTTTTTTTGCGTCTTCCTCTTTTACTTAAATGTTTCTTACGAACAGAAAGGTCTCCTAGGCAATACACAAGTTGTAATGCCAGCCAAGTCCCGTAGTTGCTGCATTTTCTGAATAGCTTCCTAATTCCAGAAAAGGCACCAGTTCGCTAATCAGCACACCGGTCGCCTTCGACCACGAAATTCCCTGGTGAGCAACAGCACCTGGGTGCTGGGCGTCGCAGGTTGGGCAACGCTGCTGCACAAACAACTACAAAGCGCAAATTAGAGCTTCCGCAATCGACGCTGAAAAAACAAAAAAACATCCTGCTAAGGCAACACCACCAAAAATCTTCACATTCCATCGCTTTAGGTTCGCAGAAGGCGCACGTATGGCACCTGTCGCCTTTCCCAGCCAAATCACGCCCGGGTACTCCACGCAACACTGCTCGCATCAGTGCCTTCAGCACAAAACAACGAGAGAGAAGAGAGAGAGAGAGAGAGAGAGAGAGAGAGAGAGAGAGAGAGAGAGAGAGAGAGAGAGAGAGAGAGAGAGAGAGAGAGAGAGCACGAACACTCGGCAGGGCCCATCATCCTTTGCCGTGGGGGCGTTTGCATAATAACCGCCGTCGCCGGAGAAACCACAAGCATCCGAGTGCGAACCACAGGCGTAAACGAAACGCAGACGGCACGTGGTTGGGAAGATAGAAAAAAAATAAGGTTCCACAGTTCGACTCGCGCTCGTCAGAGGTGGAAACGGCTTTTCATCTGTGCACCAAGCTCGCTCGGTTTGTGCGGCGGTGATCGAAGCAGCGCGTTCGCAGCCCCACCGTTTCCGCGGCTCGAGCCTAATGAATTGTAACACGGTTATCTTTGCTTCGGCGAACTGGAAAGGCATTGAATGCGCAACCACACCTGCTGTGCCCGCGGGCCCACTCCCATGTGCAGTGGCATGCGATTGTTAGAAGACGTTTTTTTTTCGTTTTTTTTTTGTCACTAACGCATATTTGTAGCTGTATGTGTTGCAGTGGTTTCAGCGGAGCTTTTGCAAACTGGAATTTCGGTTGCATGCTCCACAACCTGAAAGGTGGATTCCAAAGGCTTAAAAGAGGAAAGAACGTAAATCTTGGTGATGCTAAAGAGTTAGTGGTGCAGAAGGAGAGAAAAAAACTAGACGCGCGCAGTTCGCGATTTATTCCTTTCGCTGCGAATGAGTGGTGATTCGGCTTCTCTGTAAGGACATTAGTTATTAACGTTACGGTACGCACTGAGCACGCAAAGAATAGACGCCATGATTATGGCTGCTTGAAAATGGGGAGGAACTGCACTTTTTGCTGTTGCGATAACGGCCTGCTTTACTTGTACAACTTCTAATGACTACCATCTACGAAAAGAATTAAAGTGCAAAAGATGCTTCTCCTCAATAAGGCGTTTAGAGCAAGAAAGCGATCACTTGTTAAGAGTTCGAGTGCTAAGGGTGGTCTTCTGTGCAAGCTTGAACGGCTGTGCCTGGATAGTTGAAAGCTTTCCTCATTGTGTCTTATTTTTTAACTAAGTTATTAAGGCTGATTGAAAGAGAGCGCAAGTGCACAGCCTTCAGTTAAATTTTTTCTTACAATAAATAACAAGAGGACAAAAGGAAAATAAGTATTTTGCTTGCAGGGTGCCTAAATACCTCAAAGTACCCTGCTGCGGAGGGCCTCGCTACCTGTAACATACCGATTCATCCGTACTAAACTAAGTATGCTACAGCACATTTTCTTTTCTTTTTTTTTTCAATGATCGCGTCAGCCGTGAAACGATAAGCTTCTCAGACCACCGCTACACGCTTACCTAACGGCCTGTTCGACGATGACCCAACCGATGGATCCCGCACTTCGCGCCTCTACATGGCAGAACCGTCTTCTCGGAATTTTCATCGCCGCCACGACTCATTAACAGAACGCCATTGCAATCATTTCCCCCCCCCCCCCCCCACCTCCCGTCTTGCTTCGGGGCTGCGTCTCCCGATATCTTAACGCGCGGAAAACACCTTTTCGCGCTGTAGCCGCGTCCGTGAGACCCAGATTGCTCCGCGTGGTTGTACGAGTCTTTTGGAAAAATGAAGGCCTTCGCTTCATCTGTAACGACGCTGCAAATCGCACCCGTTCGCGAAAGCTTACACGGCCTTTACGTCCCCCCCCCCTCTTCCCTAAGATTACCTTTCCTCAATCTATTCGCTCCCAGATCTCGCAGGTTCTTTAACGCCTGAGTGAATACAGTCGCTGTGGGGCTCCGCCGCCACTAGCGCGCAAATGATGCGCGAGATTGCCTCATTTTCCTGTGGGGGCGGACGCTGGCTAAAGACTTCCCGCTGGCCAGCAATGAACAACCCTTCCCCCCCCCCCCTTTTTTTTTTTCACCTCTATCTCGATGCGGTGCTGCTCGGGCAGCGATTAATGTTTTTGGACGAGTAACGGCATATGTTCCCTCCTGCTAGCCTTATCAGTTCAATTGGCTCGATTCATGCTACCTATTGGTCTTGACTGCGCTTTCCTATATGACTCGTCTACGCGATTGTAAGAAGTATGGAAGTGATGCCTTTGTTTTCTTTTAAGTATTGAAGCAATTTTGCTCAAAAGCATGCTAACACAGGCTAGGACAACTATTTAAACGGACACTGGAGGGTAAATTAATTTTTTTGCGTATTGAATTACAATTTCCCAATTCGAAAAATGCCCCTCTTACCGCAAGGTGATGCTTTCTGTGCGAGGAAACACGCGAAAAGAAAGTGGGGATGGAGACACCACCTTGAAACTCCCGCACCAAACAGTGTGACGTAGAAGATGTGATGTAGCGAAAATAGGGAAAATACATTTTAAAAATCGTGACGTCACGCACGCATTTTTCGACGCTCAACTTGAATATGAAACTTCAACCTCAATTTTCTTCTGTAATAATGAACTTATGATGCCGAAACATACGACATTAGAGTTCTATGATTAGAGTGTATCAATCTAAACCAAGCCATTGTTTCAATTTAGTGTCCCGTTAAGGGGTATGTAGTGATGTATGCGGAAGGCATTAAGTTCCGAGAGGGAAGGATTTCTGGTTCAAGAGCGTCGATAATATTTCTAGGATCAACCGGACTTCGATATTGATTTGATCTACGCATGCTCCACCCTGAAGGCACCTGCCCTGATTTCTTTTCTTTCATCCCTCGACACCTTTCTTCCAGAGTAGGATAGCAAACCGAAAGCCCGTCTAGTTGACTTCAGAGGTCTTTTTTCTGTACTCCTCCTCAAGCCATAACTGCATCACGAGATCAGTGTTTAATCACAGTAGGGGAGCGTAGATTCTGCTTTATTCTTTTTTATGCTATATATAGTCCAAAGCCACGCCTCTTTCTACTTGGAGTTGAAGAAGAGTGATACACTGGTAAGCTGTTTCTCTTAGCTGTGCCGTTACCATCACAGGAAGTCTGTGTATTCTGCGTTGGTCACTCCTTCACATAAGAACACGCACTCAATATATTTTTTATTTCGCTTAATATTGCCACACTTCTTTGTCAAGTTTTCTTATCGCTACATAACACGTGGGAGTCCTGCCATGCGCAAACCACGCCGGTGGACTAAGAACCACAGTGATAATCGTAGAACCTTCCTATGCGATTACGAGAACAACGCGAACAATATAGATTGTTCTGGAACATACGTGGCCACTGGCGATAACGCTGGAACATTCGACGGCACATGTATAAATTCCGACACGCATCACCGCCGTTTTTTATACGACCGATGGCTGACGCTGTGTTTGCCGCTATCAGTGCCAGTGTGTATCACTGTAATCTCAGTTTTCATTCACCAGCCACAAGTTCGGCCAAATCAACAGTTCCATCTTGGACCTACAGTCAGCTTCCTTCGTCCACGTCATGACTGCGTGACAATATGAACGCACCATACCTGTGATACAGCTACGGTTGTTGTAGTGGCGGCACATATACGCCAATACAAAACAGAGAACAAAAAGCACCTCATCTTCCGCTAAAGAAAACCATGTGTAGATACGAAACAGCGGATGATAAATTGCAGTAGGGTTGACAGGTGAGCTAGTTGGTACAAATTCATGGTGGAATAATTAAAAGCGCAAACCAACGGGACAAAAGAGAAGAGACAAACAAGCGCAGACTGAAACTCAGTTTATTCAGAGAAGAAACTATATACCAGAAAGATGAGAAAGAGAAACAACTGGGAAGAAGGTTCCACCTTGATCAGGTATCTGTGCATTCTGCGTTGGTCACTCCTTCACATCAGTACACGCACTCATTATATTTTTTATTTCGCTTAATATTGCCACACTCTTTTGTCAAGTTTTGTTATCGCTACATTCCACGTGGGAGAGCTGTCGTGCAAAATATCGTTTCTGGACGACACCTGATCAAGGTGGAACCTTCTCCTTAGTTGTTTCCCTTTCTCATCTTTCTGGTATATAACTTCTTCTCTGAATAAACTGAGTTTCAGTCTGCGCTTGTTTGTCTCTTCTCTTATGTCCCGTTGGTTTGCGCTTCCAATTATTCCATTATGAGAGGATGATAACGCTTACGCTGGCGGCGGCGTCAACGATGGCACTCATCGCGACGTTGCGCAGAATAGAAACCTGGAGAGGCGCAAAGCACGCAGTGATGGGCCGGTGTTTTCTCCTGGAACATGCCAATCCCTACCAATGATCAATGAGAGACAGAAGGCTCTGGTCGGACATAAACACTCACAGTCCGCTTTTAGTTAACGAGCACTCTACAGATCGTAATTACTCAACGACGCAGAGTAGAAATGCGCAGTAAGAGTTATCACGCTGCACACCGCATTGGGCTCGACCATAAGGCACTTAGTGTTTAAAAGGATCACACCTTTGTCGAGCAATGGCACTTCACTAGTGAATTCAATGCTGTGAAGAAGAAGATGCGCCTCCATCCAGCAGCATCGCCAACGCTCGACTCGCTCTGCTCGTGCTTCTGATCGCTGCTGTGCGTCTGGGTGGTTCTTCGAGCTGCCTCACCGCTAACGACTATAACGTCCTTAGAGAATCAATAAACCTCTTCACATTTGTTGTACGTGCGGGGTAACAGCTAATTAAATACACTTTTTCTTCACAAGTCGCGGTCGCAACGGAGGCTACAAGTCATTGACTTCCACGCTGTAATAATTTTTTTTGTGACTGGGTATATTATTGCGACTGCAGTAAGGTGAAAAGCCTTACATGTCTCATCAAAAGGGAAACTTGACTGAAGTCCCGCGTCGCTGTCGCCGTCGGTGGCGTAAACACGAATCATGCGAAATACCATCCCGTGATTACCTGACCATTACGTGACAGGATGTCAGAATTCGTGACGTAATTAGGACGTCACAGTGCGTCATGCGACACACCTTCGCATGATTGCGCTATCACATAGCATCGTTGTTTGGTCAGAGGTGGGACAATCGCGGAGGCTGTGAAAAAACACGTTAGGAGGTGCAGAAAGCTGTCGTCAGGGGTGGGGGGGGGGGGGAGGACGCAATGTATTGACTGAAGAAAAAAAGCCGGACGTTCCGCTTTCATCTGGGAAGCATTATGAGGGACAAAGCGAGCGCTATGTCACAAACACGCCATTGGATCCTAATGCTTCACTTAAGGGACAGACAAGTTCTAACATTTCTTTGCACTGCAGAGAATGCGACGGCGCCTCTTCGTTCACCCATGCGATAGTGAAATCTAGGTTTCAGGGATAAGGTAACGCGTGAAATCGAAGAAACCTAACTCAACAGTAGAGCAGGTGACTCTTGTGACGTGAGGCCCTCGGTAACGTTACTTGCCACTGACTTATATTTTCTGGAGGCGCGTCATCCAGATAATCTTTCTTTAGAACAGCCAGGGTATAGGGGCCAGTTGGTTGAACATAGTGTAAATTTTGCGCGCTACAGAAGTTTGCGCGATCAAAACGTTGCGCAAGAAAGTTTACACAATTTTTGTCTGCTATTGTTTTTCCTGCGTATTTATTTAATTAACAACACCTACATTTATCTTGCTTCAATAAATTATCAAACGATAGTTCGCGCCAAGTTTCGTGTGCGTTTCTTTGTGTTATCGTTCTTGTACGCATCGCCATGCCAAGAAGGAAAATAAGACGGCTTGCGCCTTCCGGCCGTCTTAAATGAGCGCGTTAAATACCATGTGAGTTTTTGTGAAGATCACCGTAATCGAGGGCTCAGAATTAAATTTATTGCTTGGATTGTCTTGAACGCGTGCTTGAATCTATATCTACAGGACACTTTCTTTATTTACTCATAATCGAATTTCTGCCATCGATGACGGGAATTAAAGCCGTGACCTTGTACCAAGCAGCAGAATGCCGTAAGTACTGCGTCGGTGAGGTGAGCATGTCAGTGCGGAGGGAAGCCGCGAAAATGAGACGAAGGCGATCAACGTGCCAATTTCCCGCCTCCCTTTACAGGGCTGCGGCGAAAACGAACCACCGCATAGCAGGGTGCAGGTTTTTCCCGACCGCAATCAAGCGCCAATCTGCTCGAGCGGATCAATGCGACGGTCATCGCGGGTAATGGCGGCCGGTAAACGTCGCATTGAGCGTGACCTTCTTCCCGCCCACGTGGCGTTACCACTCCATTTTTTTGCACCAGTGCCGATGGAAAAGAATGCGTGAGCGGCAGCCATTTCGAGGGATCGCGCAGGTATTCGGGACGGAGGTGGCACGGCCTTTCGTGTCAGATATGCACGTTGCTAACGTTTGTTGTGCTTGAAACAAAAAGGAACCTTCAGCTATTGGCAGTTTGTTGTTTTGCACGAATGAAGAATCGAAATAGACATATAGATGATTTTACCTAAAACATGCGGGGGATGCCCCCTTGGGCGGTTAAACTGAGCTTTTTTTTATTTTTGTATCTCGAGACGTGAATTTTAATAAGGTGAGGAACCACTGAATGCACCCACCCAACCACTTTGATTGATATGTGGGGTTTAACGTCCCAAAACCACTATATGATTATGAGAGACGCCGTAGTGGAGGGCTCCGGAAATTTAGACCACCTGGGGCTCTTTAACGTGCACCCAAATCTGAGCACATGGGCCTACAACATTTCCGCCTCCATCGGAAATGCAGCCGCCGCAGCCGGGATTTGAACCCGCGCTCTGCGGGTCAGCAGCCGAGTACCTTAGCCACTAGACCACCGCGGCGGGGCCACCCAACCACTTTCATACACTTCTAACGTAGCATGGTTCATTTAATTGATCAAGATACAAAACCGCAAACCCCATTATGGCAGCACCAAAACCAAGCCGGAACATAGTTTACACGTGTGGCCTACAAGGTTTTAGAATCACCCACACTTCGACGACATTTCTCACAGTTTCAACATAGTTATACGTCCTCTGCTTTTCACTTGCACATGAAAATGAGAAAAGGTGTTGTATACAGCCAGGAGGACTAAGTAAAACAAATACATGGTGTTGTGCTTATTTAGGCTAATCTTTACACTTATCGCTCGATAACAAATTGTTTCTTTCTCTCACTCTGTGTGTGTGTGTGTGCGTGTGCGTGTGCGTGTGCGTGTGCGTGCGCGTGCGTGTGTGTGTGTGTGTGTGTGTGTGTGTGTGTGTGTGTGTGTGTGTGTGTGTGTGTGTGTGTGTGTGTGTGTGTGTGTGTGTGTGTGTGTGTGTGTGTGTGTGTGTGTGTGTGTGTGTGTGTGTGTGTGTGTGGGTGTGTTACTTCTTTATATTTGTACTGCCCCAGAGAATGGTATCGTCGCTACTAGACTCATATTTGATATACATGGCCGTGCGATGCAAAGTGCAGCAAATAAAAACATGCAGAACATGCTTTTTGTAATAAGGTTATCAGATAATCGATTTATGCACTCCATTCTATGGCAGACATTCTGTCACCCTTCGTGGAACAGGCAGAATATCGGTGCGTTTCTTATTCGAGTTCAAAAGTTGCTCCCGCCTCATCACGGGCAGAAAATAGCTAACCTCAACAAAGTTTAAGCTTTTCCTCGGTTAGCACTTTCGCGCGAACGAGGCCGATCCAATCCGGGTCCTTATCTCTGCAACCCCTGTTCGAGGTCCGATCTCTTCCTGTCGCGAACGGGAGAATAACTTCCGGCTTCCAGGCTAGAAAACACACCACAGCCACCACCGCCGCTGCCGTAACTCAAGGTTGCCCGAGAAGGCTCGCTAAGGCTGCTTCCGCTGAGACGCCACTTCCGCCGCTGCCTCCGGAGATGGCTCTGAACAAACGCCACTGTAAGAACGGCATCAAAAAAGTGCGGATGTGTTGTACGAACGGAGAGAAGGGTCACAAAGAATGAACGGAAGTCTGCTCGGAGGCCGGAAGTAGACTTGAACTGCTGAGTATTATGGGAACGCTTCCCCCGTGGAACACGACGCAGCTGTTTCCCTGCCAACAATGCTCAGCTTGCGTTCTTTTCCCGAGCCGAGATGTCGTTTTCGATAAGTGCCAAAATTCTTTGTTTTTCTTTAGCGCTCATATTCGTACATCCAGCAGAAAAAAGCGGGGCGAGTGATGAACACGCATCCCCTCAAGACACACGAGGCTTAACATTTGCCGAAATTTTTCGTCCCAAAGCACCCATATTATCACGAGAGACGCCCAAAAGGAGTGCTCCGGAAATTGTGGCAGCTGGGGTTTGTATATAAGGGCTGCACTGCGGTATCGCTTGTCCGCCATGGTGGCGCAGTGATTATGGTGATATGCTACTGACCCCGAAGGTCGCGGGATGATCCAGGCCGTGGCGGTCGCATTTAGGCGGAAGTGAAATGCTATAAAGAAGGGCGTTCCACGCGATGTCGTTGTGTGTTGAAAAATACCTTACAAGGGAAGCTTTCAGAGCTCTCCACTACGGCGTGCACATGCCTCACAGACACATCGTTATTTCCGCACA
This sequence comes from Rhipicephalus microplus, assembly GCF_043290135.1. Classification (NCBI taxonomy): domain Eukaryota; kingdom Metazoa; phylum Arthropoda; class Arachnida; order Ixodida; family Ixodidae; genus Rhipicephalus; species Rhipicephalus microplus. The sequence goes on along the minus strand of NW_027464645.1, from coordinate 1,297,033 downwards.
AAAAAACATATCAGATTATCTACTGCGCTTGGTGTCAGTGGTATTTAGAGCGTTCTTATCTTAAGGCTTAAAAACCTCTTAAATCAATAAATTCACAACTTGTGTGTGCACATCCACTATTTATGCAAGAGCTACCTATTCTGCAAAATGCGATGTTGGGGTACTTGGTTCATGATCTGAACGTAGAATCGACGCGAAAAACTACACAAAAAATGAAAAAAAGTCTTCATTTTTAAGTGTAGTTTCTTACTACGTTTACTACGTTTATGCCATTTACAATACTGCGTTTACCGGTTCCGTATATAGAACGGGAATGTTTTTCTCCTCCTTCAGCTGTGCTTCTGAAACACGCGAGGATTCGAACAGATATGGACGATCAGGGATGAGGTTAACCAACAAAAAAAACTCATTACTAAATAAAAAACAAAGTGAATGCAACGAACTGCCATGCATGCTCTCTTAATCTATAACGCCATCCCGCGTCCCGCATGACCGCTCCTCCAACAAATTGAGCGCCCGATCAGGGCGAGGTTAATGGGCGGCCGGGGCCATTCCCGAACGACGTGGCGCAGCTGAAAGAATTTATCGGAAGGCACAGCGAGCCAGGCCATGCGACGGGGCACGTAGCTCTTTCGAACGAATCAATACGAACCAATCAGGCAAATGAACACGCACCTGGCGATCAGCCAGGTTTCGTAGCATCTGCACATCAGCGGCAAACGAAACGGCTTGCAAGCGTGCAGTATTCAGAAAGAGGCATAGCGAAAGACACTGCCCGGGCAGCTATATATTGAGTGAACATAGGTGTACGCAAGGGTAGAGGGGAGGGATAGGGGGTAAGGAGTGGCGGCAGCCACACCTCGTCTGGTCATCTAAATTCTAATTCTGCCCCATGCTTTCTCTTACACTGACCTTTATATATATATATATATATATATATATATATATATATATATATATATATATATATATATATATATATATATATATATATATATATATATATATATATATATATATATATATATATAAAGTAACCTGCCGGCTGTTTATTTTTTCATCCACTTTTCTTTCTTCTTTCTTCTTATTTACATTCCATTGGTTCTAATAACTTCCCCTGTACATTCCTTGGCATTACTGTCTGTTAGATCTCATTACTATTGTGTTAAAACACGGAAAAACGAGCCCTTAGGTATACACTTCTTTCCCTTATATATATATATATATATATAGGGGAATATATATATATATATATATATATATATATATATATATATATATATATATATATATATATATATATATATATATATATATATATATATATATTGTAAGAATTCATTGGACGTCATCTTCCTCATCTGTCAATAATCATCATCATCAGTCTTCGCCCGTTCTTCTTCATCATCGGCGCCATCTTGCTGTTGCTTGAATAAAGCGTGAGCTGAACCGTTGTATTTCAAGTGGTGGAAGGTGCTTCCCGATCTCTTCGACCTCTATCCATCCAAAGCCAACTCCTGGAGCTCCGTTCGGGACGTCGCTTACGCCAGCAGAGCACCATGGCACAAGAGCAAGCCCAACCGAACCACCCGCCGGCGCAACCACCAGCCGCAAACCCTAGCCCGGTCAACAACCCCCCTCGGGAGCCTCCAATCTTCTCCGGTCTGCCTGGCGAAGATGTCGAAGACTGGCTCGACAACTATGACCGTGTTGGTGTCTACAACAACTGGAACGAGGCATCGAAATTGGGACGCGTCCAGTTTTACGTCTCTCAGGTTGCCAAGACGTGGTTCCTGAATCATGAGAGCGACTTCCGCGATTGGTCTTCCTTCAAAGACCAGCTCCGACGCATTTTCGGCACACCGACCATCCGTTCGGAAGTTGCTCGCAAGAAACTGGCAGAACGCGTTCAACATTGCGGTGAGTCCTACACTTCCTATATTGAGGATGTGCTTGCACTTTGCCGCCGTATCGACGACACCATGCCAGAAGCTGATCGTGCCCGGCACCTTCTGAAGGGTATCGGACCTACCGCTTTCAACGCCCTCGTCGCGCACAACCCTTCGACGGTTTCCGACGTCGTCTCTGTATGCCAGCGTCTTGATACCTTGCAGTCAATCCGCCTGCGACCCGACTTCTCTGAGAACCCCCTGGCAAACAGCATGGAGCTCCGATCCATCATTCGAGCCATAATTTGTGAGGAGTTGCAAGCCTACAGTTTACCTCCTTCTAACAACGTTCCCGCTCAACCCGCCTCTAGCGATCTGCGTGGCATTATTAGGGAAGAAATGTCAACGTTTCAAAGTACCCACCGTGTTCCACTATGCCCTCAACCTGCTTCGTATGCACAGATCGCTTCAATGCAACCCTCGCCGTCTCAAGTACCACCACCTGTGCCTGACCATGAACATCTCGCACCTCTAGTCGCCCGTCCACCAAACCCAACCTACCATTCTTCCTGGCGGGCCCCACGGCCTATTTGCTACTACTGTGGAATTCGAGGACACATTTCCCGGGTCTGTCGACGTCGGCAGCAAGATGAGCGTCGTGGCTATGCCGCTTTTGAACGAGACGACACATGGGCTCGAGGTTACTACCGTTATGCCGACAGTCGTTCCAACCACCGATCACCGTCTCCTGTGCGCATTTCCAACACGACCAACAATACCCGTGCATCCCGACCGCGCTCCCCTTCGCCACTCCGACGCTCTGTTTCACCACTTCGGCCTGTCTCTCAACTGGCTGCCCAGCGATCGGAAAACTAAACAGTGCAGTTTTTAGAGGGAAAACTGCATCGCGGCGAAATGACCCAAGTCCTCCTAAACGACTGTCAAACATGTTATTGGTAACTGTGCAAGGTGTGCGGGTGTTGGCTTTGGTGGACACGGGAGCAACTATTTCAGTTATGCGTGCCGACTTGTGTTCTCGATTGCGGAAAGTGAAGACACCCTACCTTGGATTTTCTTTGATTGGGGCCAATGGAGCAATAATTAGACCATCGGCCCAATGTACAGCGCGTGTCTTCATTGATGGTATTCGTCATCACATCACCTTCGCTGTCTTAATTTCATGTGCTCATGAACTAATTTCAGGTTGGGACTTTCTCTCATCAGCATCTGCATTAATTTTTTGCCGTCAACGTGTAGTCGAAATGACCGAGACCGATCACTGCAGCGAACGCGTCGACGAAAAACCATTGCGTTTCTTCACAGCTTCCGAATCCATACTGCTCCCGGGTCAGGAGCAACTCATCACCATCACTTCTCCGAATATTGCCAATGGTGACGTCCTTATCACCCCTTCCAGCAGCTGCATAGCTCGCGGCGTAGTATTCCCCTCCAGCCTGGTGCGGTTCAAAGACAGTGCTGCGATAATCCTTGGCCTGAACCCTACCCCAGAGCCTGTCCTCCTACCCCAAGGTTGTGCAGTGTCATGTTATGTGGATACCCAACCGGTATCTTTGGTCTCTCTTGACGCCTTGACAGCTCAGCCACAACAGGACCAGTCTGTTACTTCCTCCTCCTTTGCTCCCGGGATAAATCCTGACCTTTCTGCTTCTCAACGTGAGGCGTTGCTAAATTTGCTAACGAAACACCAGGCATCGTTCGACGCCAATGCTTCGGCACTAGGACAGACCACAGTTGCGCATCATCGCATCGACACTGACGGTCAGACTGTTGTACGCCGTCGTCCCTACCGAGTCCCCTTGGCCGAGCGCAAAATCATCGAGGAGAACGTGACCGATATGCTAAAAAGAAACATCATACGACCCTCTACCAGTTCTTGGTCATCACCCATTGTGTTGGTACAAAAGAAGGATGGATCGGTACGATTTTGTGTTGATTACCGCGCGCTCAACAAGGTTACCCGAAAGAATGTATATCCGATGCCCCGTATAGATGATGCACTTAACTCATTGCAAGGCGCCCGATACTTCTCCACCCTTGACCTTCGGTCCGGGTATTGGCAAATACCAATGGACGAAGCAGACAAAGAAAAGACCGCCTTTTCTACGCCGGACGGTCTTTACGAGTTTAACGTAACGCCATTCGGCCTATGTAATGCTCCCGCCACCTTTGAAAGGATGATCGACACTGTTCTTCGTGGCCTCAAGTGGAAAACTTGTCTATGCTACCTCGATGATATAATCGTGTTTTCTTCCACTTTTGCTGATCATCTGCGACGCCTAGATCAAGTGCTCACATGTCTCTCTAATGCTGGACTTCAACTAAACACAAAGAAGTGCCATTTTGGCAACACAGCTATAAAAGTTCTAGGACATCTCGTTAGTAAAGATGGCATCCAGCCCGATCCTGACAAAATTTCCGCAGTCCTCAACTTTCCGCGACCCTTTCGCACCAAAGAACTACGCAGTTTCCTTGAACTCGCATCGTACTTTCGCCGTTTCATTCGCAACTTTGCCACTATTACCGCTCCTCTCCACAAGCTCCTTGCCAGTGCCGGTTCCTTCGATTGGAATGATCAATGCGAAGCCTCATTTCAAGAACTCAAGCAGGCACTGACATCCCCACAGGTGCTTGGTTATTTCGATGACAGGGCACCTACGATATTACACACTGACGCTAGTGGACAAGGAATCGGCGCCGTACTCCTCCAGCGCGACCATGCCTTTCGCGAGAAAGTTACGTATGCAAGCCGCACTCTGACCTCTGCAGAGAAGAGGTACTCGATAACCAAACAAGAGTGCTTGGCTGTTGTCTGGTCCATCCAAAAATTTCGTCCGTACCTACATGGTCGACATTTTACTGTTGTGACAGACCACCATGCTCTTTGCTGGTTGTCCACAATCAAAAACTTGTCGGGATGACTTGGCCGCTGGATTCTCCGATTACAATCTTATGACTTTGACGTCATCTACAAGACTGGAAGACAACATCAAGATGCCGACGCTTTGTCACGGTGCCCTTTGCCGCAGTTTTCGGCGCACGTCACATCCCCTTGTCAAATTGGCTATACGGAGGACGCCTCGTCGATATCAGCCATCTCTTCCCTACCTTCATCCACCCGTCCGTCAGTACTTACTACTCACCAGCGAGCCGATTCCTACTGCACTGACATCATCGGTCGGCTTACCGGCGCTTCATCTTCCCCTAATGCCAGGCTCCGGAAACAACTCCGATTATTCAAGTTGGAGGACGATGTGCTATATCGATACATTTTCCACCCGGAAGGCCACCGATGGGTTCCCGTCGTACCACGCGCACTACGCACTGAAGTTCTGCGCGCTTCCCACGACGACCCGACGTCAGGACACGTGGGTTACTACAAAACATACGAGCGCATTCGCAGTCGATTCTTCTGGCCAGGTCTTTCCACGGCGGTAGCTAAATATATCGCCTCGTGCGCACTTTGCCAACACCGCAAGCGGCCCACAACTGCTCCAGTCGGGACCCTACATCAGAGCCGTTCTCCGTCGTAGGAATTGACCTCTTCGGGCCCCTTCCAACTACATCAGACGGCAAGAGATGGATCGTCACCGCCGTTGATCACTTGACCCGGTACGCTGAGACGGCCTCGATCACTTCAGGAACTGCTTCGCAAGTAGCAACTTTCTTCTTGAATGCTATTTACCTACGTCACGGAGCCCCTCGTGTTCTTTTGAGCGACCGGGGCAAAGCATTTCTTTCAAGCACGCTCAGAGAAGTTCTTCAAGCATCAAAAACAGTTCATAAAACAACATCTAGCTATCAGCCGCAAACCAATGGCTTAACGGAAAGATTTCATCGAACGCCGTGTGACATGCTGTCCATGTATATCCGACCGGTCCATCGCAATTGGGATGCCATACTTCCCTTTGTCACGTATGCATATAATACGTCAGTTCAACGAACCACAGGCTATTCTTCATTTTTCCTAGTATACGGACGCCAACCGACATCACCACTCGACGTTTCATTCTTTTCTGGCCCCGTCAACTCTTCACCATTCGTTTGCGACCAGTTTCTGTCCCGTGTTGCTCGATGCCGTCGTCTTGCCCGTGTAAGCACCGAAGCTAGCCAAGAAGATCGCAAACATCGTTGCGATGCCACTCACCGCGTCCTTCTCTACCGCCCTGGCGACAATGTACTTCGGTGGACTCCTGCGCGAACGCCTGGCTTATGCGAGAAGCTTGAGTCACGCTATCTTGGCCCCTACAAAGTTGTCGAACAGACCTCACCGGTGAACTACCTTGTCACACCTGTTCATGTCCCCACTGACCAACGCTGCCGCGGGACAGAGATTGTGCACATTTCGCGTCTCAAGCCCTATCGTATGCGTTCCCCAGCGTAATTCGCGGCCAGGCTGGCCGCTTCCGTCGACGGGGGAAATTAGTGTAAGAATTCATTGGATGTCATCTTCCTCATCTGTCAATAATCATCATCAGTCTTCGCCCGTTCTTCTTCATCATCGGCGCCATCTTGCTGTTGCTTGAATAAAGCGTCAGCCGAACCGTTGTATTTCAATATATATATATATATATATATATATATATATATATATATATATATACATATATATATATATATATATATATATATATATATATATATATATATATATATATATATATATATATATATATATATATATATATATATATATATATATATATATATATATATATATATATATATATATATATATATATATATATTATGGTGGTCACGGACACACCTCATGTTGTTGCATTTAAAGAACTGTTTACCCTCTACATTCCCAGAAAGATGGGGTTCAAATAGCAGGTTGCTGTGGAAGGCACGTTCACGGCCCCATTTTCATTTTAACATCCATTTCAGAGCTTGTTTTTGTTCAGCCTGGGCCAACGAGTGAGGGGAGATGGAATGGGCGTGGAGAGCCATAGCTCAAAACTTGCACCCCCCCCCCCCTAATCCCTGATTCACGTAATGAATAACACTACGCCCAGCTAAGAGCACGAGCACAAAGTTTCGGAAAGCTATCGACTACGTGTTCATGGAAGCGCTGGCCATGATTCTACGGGGTCCAATGCATTCGTTCGGAATGAGGTGGTTTATAGACTACAACAAGGCAGTGCCATAGAGGTGCGCACAACACGTGCTGCCTTGCGCGGTGTGTGCCGTCGCTCTCCGGCGCGTACGGAAGGCTTCGCAGGCACATACGCGGCCCTCCGACCGCCAAGACAAGATCTAGCTGTGTGTCCTATCTAACAGAAATGCATAACGGCGATACTCCAGAAACGCGCTTCCCTTCTCGCTGATGGTTGCCCGCATTTTCGCCACAGACTGAGTCTTTCGGCCTCTTTCGTTATTTCGTTTGCCACGAGGATACTCAGACGCATCGTCATAGTACCAAGACCCGAGAAGAACACTTCGCGTTATTGATTTCTTTGTCGTCCTGTTTGGTCTCGTATCTTCCAAAGTGCACCGCTTTGAGGCAGCAGCCCCGACGCGATAAGAACGTACTATACATATCTGGGTAGTCTGTTGGGCTTTCTGCTAGAGGTTCCCTTGTTTGCATATACAGAGTGGCGTGATTCAGTAAGAAGATGAGCCTGTTTCGAGGAAGAGTTCTTTGGTTGGTGGCCGAGCCATCGTGTCGATGTTTTCGAAGGGTCACGCGCCGCCACCGATTGCGTTCTTGACCTCGCTGTTCCTTCGCTACAACCTCGCTGCATTCTCCCTAATACATTCGTGTGGTGCTTCGTGGCCTGCGTTCGTCAGCTACATATTTTGTTATTGGAACTCTAACATAAATCATACGGGCGCCGAGAGTGCATTACATTTTTCGTCCTTAAGAAGCTCGATAAACTGGAAACCTTGGTGTCTGTAGGGTGATGAATGAAGGAATAGGTGCTATCGAATCAGTGGTTTCTCCTCTTGGATCAGTTTTATACAAGTGAGGGCCTTGTGAAGGGGAGGCCGTTGTGGGAAGTTCATATTTAAAAATTAAACGCCATATTATAGGTTCTTCCCGACTCCATTGTTCATTCTTCGTTATTTCTGTTTTTTCGCTGCACGCTACGCTTCTCAATTTACTTCATTTAACTCTGATTCGTTTACTATCTTTTCTATAAATTTGACATAATCTTGTGACTTTGGTGACATATTGAAAGTGCGCTATGCTTAAGACGAAAACTGCGCGAAAAAAATGGAAAAAGACAGGGCACACGCTCGTGCGAGTGCCTTCATTTTCTTTCCCGCGCTGTTTTCGTCGCAGCGGATCGCCAATTGGCGCCGCACTGAGTTTTTTTTTTTTACATTATGTTTCTTGACTAAATCTGTTCTGCAACATGCGAACAGAAGGAATATATTTATGAATAAGCAATGGAACTGAACCCGTGAATTAGATAGATGGAACGAACGTGCAAGTAGTTTACCTTGAAAGACAGATTCTCACTTTGTCATGCGCAGGTTTGCAAAATTCTTTCACTTAGCAGACGATGTAGGTTTCCCAATCGCACATTAACGCTGCCGTCGTCTGCGCAGGCCGGGCCTTTTGTCAACCACGTGGCTTTTGTTTACGTACTCTGTTTTGTGTGTGTGTTTGTGTGTATCTGCTAACAACTAGTTTCTGTAGCATTTATTCATGCCGCATGGCTTTAGCGCCTATATATAATCTTATGTTCTCGCAGCTCCTAATTGAACTGTACGAACGGTAAGTTATATTTCTGAGACGGAAAAGTCTTTTCGCAGCACGACAACAGACAGACACAGAACTTTATTGAGGTCCAGAGGAACACTGCCTCAAGGAGGAAGAGCAGCGGGCCGCTCCCACGTCGGAACGGGTAGACCGAGCCTCGCCGCCGCGTGACTGGACAGCCCAGAGTTTGTGTGCAAGGTCTGAGCTCCTGAGCGCAGAGCTCCATTCCCCTTCGCTCATGTGCTGAGAATTGCGTAATTAGGGGCACTGCCAGAACATATGGTCTAACGTAGATGCGGCACCACAATATGGGCATGTTGGATCAGTGCCTTCAATAAACTGGCTGTGGGAACAAAAACAGGGGTACGACCTGGTTTGAAGAATGCGGGGAGTAGACAGCGTGACAAGGTAAGAAAAAAAAAAGATAAAAGTGATAGGGCGTGGAGCAGGCGCAGAGCAGGATGAACCGTGTGCCGCCCCCTTTCTTTCTTTGAACTTTTTTTTTGTGTGTGCACTCCAAAAGGCTCTTGTTATTAAGCATGAATCAACGGCCAGTGCAGGCCACAATTTTCTGTTTCGCATTCCCGAGAGAGCATTATTGTAGCCTTTACGCCGGCTACAAAAAGTAAAATTGTGTGCAGCGCAGTCTAACGTGCAGTAAGCGGTCGTTCTCCCAAAGGAAAAAAAAATCACATCATATCTACGGAGTGAAAGATGATGAGCGGGGCGAAGCGTCCGTCAGCCCGTCCGTCCGTCCGTTCGTTATTGCTTCCGTCCGTCCGCGCGACCATCCGTGCGTCCATTCATGCGTCCGTCAGTCTGTCCATCCATCCGTCTGTCCGTCCATCTTCTATTTCATCCGTCCGTGCGTCCATCTAGAGAACACTTCAAGTACCGCCATCTCGCATTTCGCATCCCCTGTGGCACATGCCCGCTCCGCGCGTCCATCCTCCTGTCCGTCCGTCTGCTAGTCTCTCTCTCCGTCCATCCACGCGTTCGTCCGTGCGTCCATTTAGTGAACACTCCAAGTACCGCCATCTACTATTTCGCATCCTGGTGGCTACATACGACAACGACAGAAGATGGACAGACCCACGTCTTAAGGAGCTTCGCCCCTAAAAACGCTTACGAAGAGACGGAGCAACATTTCGAGGCTACTCCAAACGAATACATTCTCAACCCGTTTACTCTATCACGCATAAATTTCTCATTATACTTGATCTGGCCTAGTGATTGATTGATATGTGGGGTTTAACATCCCAAAACCACCATATGATTATGAGAGACGCCGTAGTGCAGAGCTCCGGAAATTTCGACTACCTGGGGTTCTTTAACATGCACCCAAATCTGAGGACATAGGTCGAGCTGGCCTGAACATTATCAAAGAAAGAACGCCAACCTCTGTCACATCGTCTTGGGCGTCGCTCAAACGCAACAACTTAGTAATCTCCAGAATCCGAGTACCACTACTACTCAGCTGTGGGAGGCCACGCTGATCAGCTCCGGAAGCACAAGTCTGGGACATAGAGCCGGCACAGGCAGCCGACAAAGCTCAAGGTGTCCTGCCTGCGTGACCGAAAGTAGAATTTTGTACGCTGACCCTCAGCTTGACAAGTGTAGTGCTAAATGAATGTCTAAAGGGCGGAGTGCTTTAGACATTTACGGCGCTTAACATATTCCGTGCTCACTTTCAAAGCACGGGTTGTCCTCTCATGTCATCTCACTCAAAGTACCAAAAGTGGTCAAAAGAGGGCACTGCAAGTCGACTCAATTCGATAATTGCTGGAGAAATGGTGCCACTGGCTCATAAATTAACGTTTTCTCTTTCGCTATGGAATTTGAGCAGGCTGCACGTTTGGAACGCCAGGCGGCGCTTGCCGGTTAAGCCAAGGTCTTCGAAAGGCTAATTCTACTTTGTGAGCCGGCGAAGGGATAGCGAAACAGCAGCACAGAGTGTTAGGGCCCGATCTTGGGAAGAGAGAAGCGGAGGCAAGAAGTCAGCAAATGCGAGGTAACCTTCAGCTTCGGAATACTCATTCGCAAGCTCAACCACCAACGTAGACTCGTAAACCAGCAGCTTCGACTCGCGCAAACACGAGTGAAGTCTCAACAAAGGCAGGTGAATCCTCAGCTCAGTGCCCCACTTTGTACAATGTGAAACTAACTGGACCTTTTTATGGTTGTGCTAATTCACAAGATTTATCCGGAGTTCTCTCACTCTGGCATTTCTCCACCGTACGCCACGACAATGACATTCAAAAGTAGGGGACGCAGCCCTACTCAGTACCACATTAGATAGAGAGACATTTCATGGACAGTCCACGGGTCCTAGAAGCGTCCGAAAGGCTGGGCCTTTTGATCCAAGCATGTTAGCAGCCCTCTTCTGGCTAGGACCCTAGCATGACCTATTGGACCTTAATAAAGTTCTTTCATCTATCCATCTATCCGCCTTTCCTCCCTACCAAATTGTGAGCTACGTCCAGATTGTAAGTTCAATCCCTCGATGTTTCCGACTTACCGATATTTAAGGGAAAAGCCTATCTCGTTTATGATAGTTATCACTACCTTCCATCCACTTTCTTTTTATAATCTTTTCTCCGTCGATCTGATGGGGATCTGCCCGGAACTCGGTCACGCTATACCGTGCACCTACCCCACATCGACACTACAATAACCCCTTCTCTCTCTCGTGCCACGGCGGGATTCACTCGTCGCACTCTTTGTGAAGCTGCCGTGACGCCACTGACACCAAACAGGCGCCACCGCTGCCAGGCATGTCGCCAACGTTCCAGCGAGGACAAGCGCGCCGTCGCAGGGAATCAAAGAGAGATTAATTGCCTCCCACGTGCCAGACGGCGGCATTGAGCGAGCCGCCACTTTTCACACGGCCCACCATCGATCGGCCGCGGCTGGACTTTCTGAGAAGCGAAGTGCGTTGGGAAACGAGGAAAACGAAAAAGGAGGATGTACAGAGGCGATGACAAGCTGGACCGTGAAATATGCGATACGCGTTACGTTCGGTCTGTCAAGCGCCGACAAGGGGATCCGTTGCAACATCGGCACTGTCGCCTTTTCCAGCAGTCACTGTGGCGGCGTGCTACATCGTACACGTGCAGTTTGATTTGTGATTTCAGATGGGAATGTAGATCACGGAGATATACGCACCGCAACTTATACCGTATGTCCTTGCTAACGCGAACCAAGCGTTTTTCAACAACGGGGCCGTTGCGCTTGGTGAAATCCCGCATAACAAGGGCCGGCATGCGCCACTGTAATCGGGTCTGGGCCAAGCAGCTCTTAGCGTAGAAGATCTTGTGTGGGTGCTAGTTGGAACATACCGCAGTAAAAAGACAGCGCTGCGAAGTTGAGAACACGTCTGTGTAGTCCAAGTTTTTCGTGTTCTCAACATCGCAGCACTGCCTTATCTTAGCATAATATGACCATGCATAATGATGGGACAAGGGGGTGGGAACTGGAGTTGTGGGTGAGAAGGATAGAACACAGGATGAGAGAGGTTAAAGCATAACCCAGTGTCGTTTAATATAGCATAACAAAGGGTGAGAAAGAGATGTGATGGTTGGGAGTAGGGAAAAAAGGAGGGTATGGCACAAGCTAAGCTGTTTCCTCAGTCTTCGCACTGCTAGTGAATAGCTGCCTGAATTTTCCTTTCTTTTTTTTCATTAAATATCATACAACGTGAAAATAAGGGAGGAAAGCTGCATCACAACGTGAAAATAAGGGAGGAATGCTACACCAAAAACAAAGTTGTCATCGTCTCCTTTTACCTGCGCTCCCATCCGTACACCTGACTGTTTCTGTGGTCAGCTTATACAAAACTAACTATATAAGCTCGATGTCGTTCACCATTGGTTCCAGCTGCCTAGCTAATGTGGGCCAAGCTGGTTCCCATCAAGAGCCATACTCAGAAGAAGTACAACAAAAGTGGCAACTAGAACACAAGGTATCGCGTTGCTGCTCGATTCGTGCCAGCTGCTGCGACCGCATTTCGATTGGCGAAGTTGCTCCCTAAGTTAGAAGAGGTGCTTCTTGCCGTCACGTGCCACATCACACCTTCTAACGCAGGAGGAATGAACTGTGACTGACTGCGTGCTTGTGTCTGCTGTGTCATGCGCTATCTTTCTTCCTTTTTCCGCTCCTTCTTTCCATCTTCCTCATCCTGTTCACACGTGTAGGGTAGCAAACCGGCTTTCCAGGACTAGTTAACTTCCCTACTTTTCCATCTCTGCCATTTGTTTTCTTTCTTGACTATAAGGAAGCAAACCTCACACTACCGAAAGAAGTCGGCCCAATAAGCCCGAAGTCCTTGAGCCGTTCGTTAAGCATCGTCAAATAAGAAAGTAACCTAGCCTTGCCACATGCAATGTTCCCCTACGTGAAACTCCAGAAACACGCCCGGCACTACAAGGCCTGCTGGAGCTGCTAGTAGAGCTCTTTAGCGATTGTAGCAATGACGGGTGATTCGGTTTTAATCGAGACATTTTCGCTCCGCCTCTACACATAGTGCTGCGGATCTTTACAGAATAGTGTTATAATTTACCGTTCGCAGTGATCATTCATGCGCACGGAAATACGGCCCTCCAGCGTTTGCTACCAGTGAATGCTTGAGAACTAGCAAACGCTTTATTACAGTCTAAGAAATACGTACGAAGTCAATTGAAATTGGCGGAAGTTTTTTCGCCACAACGTAAGGCTGCAGTTCAAACGTTTTTTTTTGTATCTTTAAATTAAGTAGAAAGCTTTTGGGAAGTCGGAAGAACTTGTAAACACTGTACTGTAACCTAGAAAGCACAGTTATTTCTTATAAAGACCAGTCCCAAAAAAGTTCGGAGCAGTATTGGGGTTGAACAGCCAGACCGACGGCTTCCCATTAGAGACATCTTCGCCACTGCGCCGTGTAGGTCCCGACGCTGCACGCAACTCTGTATATAGATGTTGAGGATAACAAAGTATACCATGAGATGACGGGAGCCTGCGGTCATCGGCTCCACGTCGATTTGGCCGCGCCGCTTGTGAGCGATCGAGCGAGCGTCTAGCTCGGCCAGAGTTGACGGCGAGCCTCGTCTTCAGCACCGGCGCCAGCCCAGCGTCAACGCACCGTGAAAAAAAGGCGACCATAGCGTCATCTACTTGGCGTCGTCGGCGCCGCCTGGACACGCCTAAAGGTCCGTAAACTTTATTTTTTGTCTTTTATCTCTCTCGGAAAATGTACAAACGTCCTTCATACAAAAATTCATTTTATCGCCGTAAATTGTTGTCTTCATCTGATGTCAATGGAATAGCATTGGACACCACTTTAGTTCAGATTTCGTTTTCCATTTCAAAAAAAAAGTCTTGTTCCCTCAAGGCCCTTCTTTTTCCGTCTCTGATGTCAAATTTCTTTAGCGTGGTTTCCCAGAAAACAAAAAAGAGGAGAGGGGGAGGTTCTTCCAGCGGCGTCGCCTCAGGGCATTCTTTTTCTTCTCATCAAGGCCTCTCACCAGGAAAATAAGAAAAAATAACCACGATATTACTTCTCTTTTCTTTGCTTCATGCGTAACAAGTTTAATGCAAGTGCCTTCTTAGTTATTTCATTTCTGCTGCTGTCTTCCACTTCGTGCTGGCTCTTCCTATCTAGGCTCTGCAAATCGCATTACAATACTGGACACGTGGCACTTCGACCTATACAATGGTATATTGACTGTTGTCTACGACGTTTTTGTTTTAATGCTTCTAAACGTAAAGGCGTACAAATGGAAAATGCTTAGACTTTTAACAGTATAGTACAATAGGACATTTTTAAAATACCCATCTCATCTTCGAGCAAGTCGCTCGGCCATGTCCTTTTGTTCTCTCTGGCCGTTCATTCGATGAAAAAAAAAGGAAGGGGAAGAAAGGCCGCACTCATCAAAACACCATTAACTCTCCAACTCTTTTTCCTAATAAAAAACAAAATGTTTTTCTTCTTTGTTCAATAAGAACAATTTTCACTTATAAATACATACATACACTCTATATTGTGGTGTTTTTTTGGATATTCCAGCTTTTTTGTTGTTGCATGACATATTCCTCGTTTCTTAGTTTTTGATGTGAATGATGCATAACAATTCTAACACAACTTTAACTTCTTTATGAATATCACAAGATATCATTCTATCTATCTATCTGTCTATCTATCTATCTATCTATCTATCTATCTATCTATCTATCTATCTATCTATCTATCCATCCATCCATCCATCCATCCATCCATCCAGCTATCGTACACAATCTCGCATCAGGAGCTGCCATTGATGATAACCGTGAACGATTACCTTGCAGGCTCAAATAACGAAGATAAATCCCAGCTTAACGTCTCCATTGTACGCCACAGTGGAACAGTGGCCTAGGTGCTTCGCTGCAGTCCCAATGATCGATCCCGACCACAGCAGTCACATTTCGATGGAGGCGAAATGGTAGAGGCACGTGTACTGTGCGATGGTAGCGCACGTTGAAGAACACCAGATGGTCAAAATTACCGGAGCCCTGCACCACGGCGTCTCAGAATCATGTGGCAGCTTTGTGACATGAAACCCCAGATTTATTATTGTTAATATTATTATTATTATTATTATTATTATTATTAGTAGTAGTAGTAGTAGTAGTAGTAGTAGTAGTAGTAGTAGTAGTAGTATATTTGCTTTCTCGTTTTATTGGTTGGAGGTTTCATGGAGATTATAAGTGATGTGCAAATTTTACGGACACTACACCGCGCTAATTATTCAACAGTTTCTGTCACCAGGTCTTCGAAGATTCAATTCAGTCAGCAAATTGTTAGTATGTGTCGCATATTCCCATTCCAAGCAAGTCGCAAGAAACCAACGTTCCCGTCGAATATTTCCTAGAAAGCCCTCGAAGACTATCGCTGAAAATCTCCAGAATCCACAGACAACAAGTACTTCCGCACCCTAGCATCACCATGAATTCGCAAATGGTAAATACTGGATGATAACAGGGACAAGTCAAACCTTTCGGTGAAGTGAGCTACGCCGGTTTACTCCCAGGGGAGGCAGGCTGTTTCGTGTACTCACCTGCGAAAAACAGAAAGAGAAAGAAAACTTGTGTTATTTGCACCACCAACGCTCAGGCCACAAAACATCTTCAAAGCATATAACGACTTAACGACAGTGACAGATGGTACAGCAACGGCAAGCTATCAACTTTGCAAACAGCCGTAGCGATAAAGTCAGAACCCGTAGCGGTAAAATACGAAAGGATTGTGTTGAGCAATGTAAAGGTTAAAGCTTTTCCGAAATGCTGAACAGCATGGGAATTAGCGTAACGCCAGGAATACAGGCCGGAAGCTGATTCACTGTGTACATGGTGGCTGCAGCAGATAATATTATTACAGCCTTACAGAAGTGCATTGATTGATTGATTTGTGGGGTTTAACGTCCCAAAACCACCATATGATTATGAGAGACGCCGTAGTGGAGGGCTCCGGAAATTTCGACCACCTGGGGTTCTTTAACGTGCACCCAAATCTGAGCACACGGGCCTACAACATTTCCGCCTCCATCGGAAATGCAGCCGCCGCAGCCGGGATTTGAACCCACGACCTGCGGTTCAGCAACCGAGTACCTTAGCCACTAGACCACCGCGGCAGGGCTTACAGAAGTGCATGTTTATAGCTATCTTTCACTCGAGTCAAGCCCTGCAGAATACATTCATTTGTAATAGCTGTTCAAGGTGAATGAGTGATAATACGTGTCAATGAATGGCGTTGCATGCAAGTTAGTTAGTTAGTTAGTTAGTTAGTTAGTTAGTTAGTTAGTTAGTTAGTTAGTTAGTTAGTTAGTTAGTTAGTTAGTTAGTTAGTTAGTTAGTTAGTTAGTTAGTTAGTTAGTTAGTTAGTTAGTTAGTTAGTTAGTTAGTTAGTTAGTTAGTTACAGTGAGTGAGTGAGTGGGTGAGGCTGTCATTAAACCTACGAAATGACTACACGAGCCGACAGGCGAGAGCCAACTATTGATCACGCGATGCAAACAGCGGGGGCGAGGCAGCCTGTAAAATGCAAGTGCAAAGAATACCGCTTTCTTGAAATTCCGACCGGGTCCCAGCAGTATGGCCAATGCGAGGCCTCGTCCACCCCCCCCCCCCCCAGATTTCGTTCAATGAGACAATCAGTGTTCGCACAAGTGAAACCGGTTCCCAGAACGCTGGCGCAAGAAATGAAAGAATTTGGACTAATGCTCGCAGTTGAGATCGAAACATGGAAAGCAGGAATTGGAAATAACTGAGCGCTCGTCGCACCGAAAAGGAACCGGACGGGGCAAAAAAAAAAAAAAAAGAGCGGGAAACTAAAAGGGAGCCCGGAAGATAAATACGAATAGTTTCAGTGCGGCCAATCACGCATACGAGATCCCAGCAATCTTAAGGGGCTCGTGAAGATGTCTGATTTTTATTATTTGCTTGTCCCTGGGTTTTCCTTCGCTGAGAATTTAGAGAGGCTGCCTTACTGTGGTTGTGTATTAGCATTACTTCCGTTTCGCTTCCCCTTCTCGTGAGGAAACGAGGCCGTGGCTAAATCTCCGAAGCATGACACGTTGTATTCACATCCTTCTAACACCCTCACTTTTTTTAATGCAAATAGCATTGGCATTTGACGCACCGCACCTGTATAGGTATTCCTCATAATGCAAAGCTGTATGCCACTACCTAACCTAGCCACCATAGTTCAATCTTTCTAGCCTGTCAACACGTTATTTTTTTTTTATTTTCTCTGTATAAAGTGCAAGGAGAGCAGTAATTCAGAAGGAATGAACCTATGGAAGGAGTGAGCCCACGAAAGAAACGGACCAATGCGTAAAGCAGATCCACAGCAAGGGGTGGACTCATGCAAGGAGCGTACCAACGCAATCGTTGGGCCCATGCAAAGTGTAGACTCACGCATGGAGTGGAACAATGCAATAAATAGACCCATGCAAGGAGCGGTCCTATAAGCAAGGAGCTGACTAATGCAATAATTGGACACTCACAGGTCCACTCCTTATATCGTGTCCAATATCAAGCCTCATGATAATAGCAGCTGGGGGGGGGGGGTATTTTGTAAGCGGTCTACTAGAGCGGGAGAGGGATCGAACAAATAGACGAGAAAGACTCGCAACACTGGTCGAGGTTATTCTGATGATCAGGACGTGAGATTACGCAAGTATTGTGCATAGAACGGGTAGAGGCTCCGCTCTGTCGATAGAATGGATGCAAAACGGTGTCCTCATTACGGTAACTGGGTTGAAACGTTAGCGCTTGAACCCAGAGAACCGAATCAGCCGTTATGCGCCTGACTTGACTCAATCCCGCGCCAAAAATCACTACCGAATGACTCATAAAATGCGAGACTACCTGGCATCCGCTCAAGACAATAAGACACAAAAACATTGTTAAAATCATCCAGCTCTGCAATGTCTAGCTTTGAAAAACAATGTCTGTCTTATTGATGTTAATTTGCATTAACTCTACATTTTTTCTATTCCGTTGAAAGCATTCCTGAATCACCTCAGCACGCCTATTGGCTGTTTGCTCCCGCTCGTCTTTGTGTTTCATCCCTCCCGCGTTGTAGTGAAAATAAAAAATATCCCTCTCCCCCGAGCTAAATTGTACAAACCAGTTCAACACAGTCGCAAAAAAAAAAGTTGCGTGAAAAAAAAAAAGGCAAATCCCACGTACATTGAGAATCGATGATATGCGAAGCACGAATGAGGAAGGTTCATATGTCGCCTTAAAGTCAGCACAACGTTACGAGGTGGAGGTAAATAACGTCTTAAATGACTTCCGTGTAAGCATTAGCATGTTAGGATGTGTCGTTCACCTTTGTCATCTATTCACGTCACGTGATACCAAATTTAGTATATGTGGAGCTACTTCCTCGTCCATTGACGTCATGTAACACCAAATTTAGTATAATATATGTGGACCTAGCGAAATACCCGCGAGCGCATCATAAAGAGCCCAATATACTACAACGTAATGTTGACACGCGCGACCGCTGGGCACAGCGACGCTACGTTAAAAAAAATGGCAGCATATCCACGGAATGAATGATGGAGAGTGGGGCGAAGAATTCGTCCGTCCATTCGTACTTGCTTCCGTCCGTCCATGCGTCCGTCAGTGTGACCGTCCATGCGTCCATCAGCCCATCCGTGCGTGAGTCTGTTCGTGCGTCCGTCCCTGAGTTCGTCCATGCAGCCACCCCTGTGTCCGTTCATGCGTCCATCCATGCATCTGTCTATGTGTCCGTTCGTCCATCTATTCAACACTCCAAGTACCACCATCTCGCATCTTTTCATCATATATTCCCCATATAGAAGCACCGCCATCCAGCGGACATTCCAAGGACTAAACGAGAGGTGGCACACGCACACTTTCTTACGGCTTGCGCTTCGGGTCCACTTCCCACCTTTAACCACCTGGAGTTCATGGTATATACTAGTTCACTGTATTCATGGCACTGCGGCTCAACGCTCGCTAAACCTTTCGAAAACCAAAGAGGTTATGCCCAGCGAGTATGACGTAGCAAACTTTTTCAGTCAGATAGTGCTCAATGTACATGCCAATGGCTGCTAATGGGAAATGAGAGGCGGAGAATTCGGCTTTTACTTTCTTACGGCTTGCGCTTCGTATCTACTTCCCACCTTTAACCACCTCGAGTTCATTCATGGTATATACAAGTTCATTGTATTCATGGCACTGCGGCTCGACGCTCGCTAAACCTTTCGAAAGCTAAGGAGGTTACACCCAGCGAGTATAACGTAGCAACCCTTTCTTGTCAGATAGTGCTCAATGTACATGCCAATGGCTGCTAATGGTGATCGCAGCCTGCGCGTTAACTAAAAGCCGAATGCTCTTGTCTCTCATTTTCCATTAGCAGCCATTGACATGTACATTGAGCACTATTTTTTATTGTTCAACAACGTAAAGAAGAAGTCTCCCACCGGCACCACCTTGGAGGTCAAAATGTTATACTCGTTACATATAACGGGCGACGGACGGGTGCCTCCATAAAGAGCTTCGCCCCTAAAACGCGAGCACTTTATAATCTGACACCAGGCGCCACCAGTGTGTGTGTACGCGGCCCGATAGGAACCGGCGCGAAATGTGACATGCTGAATTTCACACCATCGAATTACCCAGACAGCACAGCGTCTGCCTCTTTTCGTGACGGAGGGATGCTGGACGTGCTGAAACGCGCATGCGACAAAGCAACGCAGTGCGGAGCGCGCATGCGAGTGTATGGCATGACCGGCGCCTGGCGTGGCAACGCCGACGTGACGCGACGAAACGAACGCCAGCGTGCACGCGCACCGCGTCATGTCGAAATGCATTGGCGCCTTGACTTTGGCATGTAGTCATGTTCTCACATGACACGCACCTCATTTATCATGTTTTCACCGGTCACATACCTCCGTCGTTCATTGACGTCACGTAATATTAAATTTGGCAAACGTTAAGGTAGCGAAACGGCCGCGAGCGCATCATGAATGTAGTATGTAGTCGTGTTACATGACACGCATGTCGTGATTGTCTTGTTTAGATGTGTCATTTACCTATGTCGTCCATTCGCGTCACGTAATACTGAATTTAACATGTGAAGCTAGTGAAACGGCCACTAGCGCATCATGAGCGTAGCATGTAGTCATGTTGTTACATGACACGCATCTCATGATAATCACGTTTTCAACAGTCGCATACCTTCGTCATCCATTCACGTCCCGTAATACCAAACTCGGTATATGCAAAGCTAGCGAAACCGCCGCGAAGACATCATGAGTGTGGAATATAGTCATAGTCATGTTGTTACATGACACGTATGTCATGATTTTGATGTTTAGGTTTGTCGATTGTGTTCGCCATGCAGTCATGTCATACCATACCAGTTTGCAACATATCATGTGAACGAAACCTCCGGAAGAGCAGCAAGACCTTGACACGTATATCATGAGATTTATGACACACATGTAATTATTTTCATCTTATGACTAGTGAGTTATGTTTGTCATACAGTAATGTTATATCATACCGAATTTGATATTGATACCTATATCCAAACGGCCAGGAGGGCTAAATGTCGTAGGCGGATAGATAACAGACAACAGACAGACAGACAGACAGACAGACAGACAGACAGACAGACAGACAGACAGACAGACAGATAGATAGATAGATAGATAGATAGATAGATAGATAGATAGATAGATAGATAGATAGATAGATAGATAGACAGACAGACAGACAGACAGACAGACAGACAGACAGACAGACAGACAGACAGACAGACAGACAGACAGACAGACAGACAGACAGACAGACAGACAGACAGACAGACAGACAGACAGACAGACAGACAGACAGATAGATAGATAGATAGATAGATAGATAGATAGATAGATAGATAGATAGATAGATAGATAGATAGATAGATAGATAGATAGATAGATAGATAGATAGATAGATAGATAGATAGATAGATAGATAGATAGATAGATAGATAGATAGATAGATAGATAGATAGATAGATAGATAGATAGATAGATAGATAGATAGATAGATAGATAGATAGATAGATAGATAGATAGATAGATAGATAGATAGATAGATAGATAGATACGCTCAAAGTCGCCGAAGTTTGCTAAGAAATGCTTCGCATTTAAAAAAACTAGTGTTTACAAACCGACCCTTTTTACCGTACTTGCATGGCTGGTAGCAAATAATGTCCTGGATATGTTATTCGTGCAATTCCTTACATCTGCAGAACGTTCTCTTTTAGGAGAAACCCACAATCGGAAGGAGTGTTATGCCCCATTTAAGCATACTGAGGATCGTGATCCAAGAAGATCCAAGTAAAATCGTGGATCGAGGGATGACGCAGATAGTGATGTCGTGGAGGCACGCGTCCCTCCCTAACAGTGCACCAAATGTATAGACGTTTGGTGCACAACACGCAACGCAGCTTTCGAAGCCATACTGTTCTCCGATGCAAAATAATAGCATTGAATACTTGTAGACTACAAACTACACTGAGGTCTTGTAGACTGCTAACTACATGGCTAGGCTTTTGAGCCAGTCCGTATGATTTCGACCTTCATTTCGGATTCCGGTAAAGTTATTTCACAGCCTCATGTGGTAAATTGAATATGGAGGCTCTGCATAAAGATTATGTCATCTGTTATGACCTTTGCAAGTTTACTGAATCTATTATTATGTCGAGCTGCACTGTACATGTTTGCTTTCAAATATTCGCCTATGCTTTCTTCGCTGTCGTTGAACTTGACCCAGTATTCAACTGACTAACTAGTCAAGCCTCCTCTCAGCGACATTTTTTCCTTTGTCTTTCATCTGTGAGATTGTACATGGTGGAAATAAAGATTTGATTCGATTTGATATTCACGAAAAGCATTAAAGTCGCTTTGCTAACTTTCCTATGTGTTTGCTAATCTTTTATTTCGCTTGAGTATATTTACCTCGATGCCAAGAAGGAAGAAGCCAAGTCCCTGTTGAGGTGCATTCGTCGTATCTTATTAATATTTATATCCTTGTACACTTCAACTAAAAATAAGAACAAAAAATGTCTCTAGCACAACGACAAGGTATAAAAGGAGGGCACAAGTTTGTATATATATGGCACATTTCAAGAATATAAACATGAAAACTGCCCCGTTGCAGTTTAGGGCAGTTAAACTCAAGCTTAACTAAAATGGTGTTACTTCAGACGATGTTAACCTGCTCATCAAGCAGAGGTTGAAGCTTCTGATGACCGCCATAACGTCTGCCACTCATGCACCGCCGGGGTCATTTATTCCCAGTTGAAGAAGACAACAGTAATGCCATGTGTGCGCGTTTCATTAGTTAAGCATACAGTTGGTAGTTAGGGTGCATGATGGAACTCACTGTCCATTCAGCCATTCTAGCCAGCATTCGCCAGCACCTTATAACAACTGCCCAGCATTGTCGCCTTCTTCTATGTCCAAACGAGCTTCAGGAAACGATCGCAAGGGCATTTAGCCTTTTTCCTTGCTAAACCCCGCAAGCCGTGTCTGTGACCAGCAGAGGATGACGATGACCGCGAGGAAGGAAGGCGGGGGCGGACAAGGAGAAATTTAGTCGGGCCACGCGCGAATGCGAATGGGCATCCCGCATTGTGCGCGGCTAATGTCGTCGCGTGGTAGCCAAGGCTGTCCTTCGCGGCGGGGGCTAATATAATGGCCACGAGTCGCGGGAGAAAGGAAAAGCCGCGAAGAACGTCCCGTCGCCGTGCGTACGAGCACGCGCAGTCAACGCTGTCGACGGTATCGAATGCTGTCGCCGAAACAGGAGCCGCAGTGGCGGGATTCCGGGTGAATTCCGCTAGCTCTGGATTGAACCGTGCATGTGGACGAATCGATTCTCCAGTTTTCGAACACTTATGGCCAGCGAAAGGAGCTGGTACGTGGATCTGTGAACTTTAACGAGTCATACTTACATACTAATACTAATATCAGAAATAACTGTTGCGGCTTTACGTCACGAAACCACGGTATATTTACGAGAGGCGCCGTAAATAAAGGCTTCGAAAATTTCGTTCGGCATTCTCTAACGTGTCCCCCAAGAAGCAGACGGGCATACATTTAGCATTTTGCTCCCATCAAAATGCGGACGCAGCTGCCGGAGTTTGATTTGACGAGTTCGATCCAACGACCTTTGCGCCAGCACTCGAGCACGAATGTAACAATATGACAAAGCCAGTGTACTTGCAGACCGTTTGTGGGTAAATGCTAAAGCTGTTGAGATGCAGCCCTATAGGAACTTTGTCTGTCACTGTATTAATGCACTGTGACGAACTGTGAACACTTACAAAGACTTGCTTTCCAGTGTCCGAGCTGAAAGAGCAGTCATTCAGTACATTCCGTGCAGCTTTCTGTGCCATAGAGCTTCCAACTCGCTCCACTTGAGCCATTTATTTGGTGAAAACCTCTTGCTTCATGCATCCACGAAGTCTCAGAAAGGGTTGCAATAGAATGCCATGAGGAGCGGTAATCAGTGCGCAGACTAGGATATCTACTGAATTCGGCTAACCGTCGTTAAGTTCTTGCGATGAACTCGTGTGCACTTCTTTGCCCTTCTTTCTTCATAAAGAAAAATATCCGTAAATCATGGGGCACTACATGTTTGTTCCCGATTATCATGATTCTAGTGAATGTGTACATACACGCGCACATGCGACAAACACAAGCACTAACATACACAAAAAGAAGTGTTTTCGGAACCTCCCGTTCTTGAAATAAATTTCTGGCTACATGTCTGCAACGTTTAGATTGAGGTTAAGGATGTTGTAGGTAGCCGGCAGATCTAGCTTTGCATAATTTGCAGGCAATTGCCCCGCCCGGTTTCCTCTTTGCTAATTGTAGCTAATGTCGTTTGTTTATTTTTTTTAACTAAGCACGAGCAGGCTTTTACATTAAAAATCGTGCATGGCGCGACGTAAGTCTGCAACGGCCACTAAGGGTGCAGGACATTCCCGGGTTACCAACGCTGCACCTCACATCGGGACGTCTCTGTCGGCGCAGCTGACATGAGGTAAACGAAAACTGCATCATCATAACGGCCCACTGAGTGCGATGCGCTCTTTATACATGTTCTCTGCCTTTCTGCACTAATGGGGGCTGCGCACGAGAAAAAAAGAAAAGGCGCTTCCGCGCAATTTACTCCTTCAGGCCCAAAATGCTTAGAGCACTACGTCGACTCCAGGGTGGCGTATAGCTCCATGGCAGCGCCTCCCCCCCCCCCCCCCCACTCCGTTTTTTTTTTTTTTCGCCTCGACAAAGATGCCGTCGCCCATTTACAGCTCGCCGAATTACTGCGCGACATACAACTACACTTTCGTGCCATTACAGTGCGGGCCGCGACTATCGAGGAGTGGTGCGTGCCGCGAAGACGAGACACTCCCTGCGACAATCTCCCTGTCACTCGTGTTCCCCTCCCCCCCCCTCTCTCTCTCCTTTGACACTGGGTCCTCCTCCCTACCTAACGTCGCGTGATGCGCATCGACTTTACGCGCGGCCAAACTCGCTCGCCTTTAAAGCGTAGTTACTCAAATGAAGCAACCCCTGTTTTTGCATAAGGGCTCGACGTTTAGTCCAGAATAAACTTGCACGTTTGCTGGCGCGAGGCTTAGCGCGTATAGGGGGTGTTTCCATTCTCGCGCGCTACGGTGAAGTACGTTAATTATTTTGGCAAATACGGAGGAGAATGAAAAAAATTATCGCTGAATGCGAAATGAATTCGACAGCATTATAGTTTATATCACTTCAGATGAGCTTGAATTGCATTGTTAATCAGCTCTAGTAGTAGCGAATAACAGCAGCTAACAGTAGCTGAAATCAGTCAGAAACGTATATAATATATGCGTAAACACGGTACGCTTCACACTAATCGATACACGTTCTTTATTTTGTTTATTATAAGGTTGGCCATAGCAGTCGAACGGATATTGTTCAGCGCGCTCTATGACAAAACAAGCTCAGCTGGGTAATGAAGTTATATAGGTCAGACGTAAAGCTAACCTATAAGTGATTCCGTAATCGATTGCGACGGAATAATTTCTTTTGTGTCACCATGAATGACAAAGGGAGCAATTTACATTCTCCGGGACTTCATGTTTATTCTGCCTTTCTGGGGACAAATTTATAGTGTAGTAGACAGTTCCATCGTTAACCAAAGGAAATTAAATTGAAACTGTGCTGTAATATTCTTCTCAAAACGAAATGCTGCTAATGGGAAGCCACGAGGCGAGGTAGCGAAAAAAGTGTTGATATCAAACGCTTGGACAGTTGGCGATCGGTGAACCCACGGAATCTTGATTTGGAGAGTGTATTTGATCAATTCAAGTTATCTTGATGGGTCCACGCACACACGCATTCGTCAAAGGCCTACCGTTACGTCATCTCCCAGTGACTGTACGCAAGTATTTAGCCACAAAAAAAAAAAGCTGAGAAAGAAATCACTATGTGCCATAACAAAAGTGTTCGTACGGACAAACCCATTCAATTATTTAGGGGTCATTTTTTCTATTCATCGCACTTTCAGTTCTTCGCTCATGCGGAATTTTCATGAAGCTGCTTAATGTTCTCATTACCATAAGGTCACCTGTTTTTTCTTGTTATCTGCTCAGGAACCTCATAAAAGATATTGTACATAGAAAAAAATGGAGATGAATAAAGCAAATTAACCCAAGAGGAAAATTTTCTCGTTCCTCAGCTGGGACTGCGTCTTCTTCACACGCAAACGGTCACGGAGGCAGAGAGAAGCGGAGCATGAGCTCATCATTGGGGTTAGAATATTGGACGATGAATCAATGCCCCTGATCATCATTTTCTTTCTTTTCAAATTTTTCGTTTCTTATAACGTCGTCTCGTTCCTTCCTTGAAAGACGGGGTCCCCGCAGTGACAGGATGATGACGGCAGTTCGATATGAACAATAGCGAGCGTTCAATTCTCTTTTCACGTTAACATTTATTTATTTCTATCAATTTTACGTCGTGGATGCGTGTTTTGCTCTTCTTTTGCGATTCATTTACTTCGCTTAAGATGAGAACCGCGACCCCAATATACTTCGTCGAGGCGGCATCTGAAAACGATGTTCCGTGAAAAGAGAAAGAAAACAGCGGAAATCGGTGTGTCTATGTGGGTGTGTGCAAAGTGAGAGGGTCACAAAAAAAGGGGAAGGGAGGGGTGTCGGAAGGGGCACCAACCATTGTCTTAGGAATCGATTCTCCGGGGCCAAGGCAGCTGTTCGCGGTTGCCCTTTATGGGGCAATTCTCAGCCACGCTCAATAGTAAACGAGCCGTCCGCCCGCCTGCTTTGTCGTGTGTAGTCGATACGCAGCCGGCTTGCCTTCGGTGTTCCCGTGTCAACTAACTCCAAGACGCCTTTTTTTGGATCAGCACATGCCCGACTGGGCGTCACATATGCCGTTCTAATTTTTTTCGAAAGGAAAAGCGGGAGCAAACAAACACGTCTGTAATGACACCAGGAAGGCCGTCTCTCCTGAATTTAAATGCACATGTTTGACACATTTAATATTTGGTTGGTCTCGATGAATCTCAGGAGATCGACTTGGCGTCGTTGGTCTTTTGCGAACTTTGTTGCTTGGTTGGTTGCGAAACTTTGTTGAGGTCCTGCAAGGCGCGCGTCAGCGCGCAGCGGGCGACTTCCACGTCGGGACCGTTAGGCCAAGCCTATCAGCCGCTCCGCGGGCCTGCTGGATGGCCCAAAGTTGGTCGGCCAGGAGGGAGCTGCGTAGGGCCGCCTCTCATCTGACCAACGTAGTGTTGGGGTTAGTGTACATTGCCTTGCACTCCCAGAGCATGTGCGCCAGCGTGGATACATCCCCACATGCGGGGCAAGCGTCATTGGGAAACACGTCAGGATAAATAGCGTGAAGGGATCTCAGGTTAAGGTACGTGTCGGTCTGCAGTAGTCTGAGCGTAAGGGCCTGTGGCCTGTTAAGATTTGGATGAGGGAGTGGATATAGTCTCCGCGCGAGGTAAAAATATTTTGTTATTTCGTTGTACGTGGCAGGCGCGTCCCTGTTTTCCGCAACCCCGTTGGCCCCGAATCGTTGCCCGGAACCCGCGCGGACGGTTAGTGCGCGCGCGGCCTCCTGGGCAGACTCGTTGAGGTTGGGGGGAACGCCTTGGACCTGTCCAACATGTGCAGGAAACCAAATCAGTACGTGGTGCTTGATGCCGTCGCGGCCACCACTTTGGAGCACGCGCAGGGCTTTCTTGGAGATTACACCGCGTTCAAAAGCGCGAATAGCTGACATAGAGTAACTATAGATGACCTCCCTTTCACCTTTCAGGATGGCCAAGGCGATGGCCACTTGCTCGGCAATTGTCGGATCGTCAGTGTGAACCGATGCGCAGTTGATTATTTGTTGTTTGGAGTCGACGACGACTGCGGAGAAGGCGCGGCTCCCACGGTACGCTGCCGCGTCGACAAAGCTGACGCCGTGCTCTTCACTTTGAATCTGCTTGAGAAGAGTGGCAGCTCTAGCCCGTCGCCTACCACGATTGTGCTCGGGATGGACATTCCTCGGTATCGGTGCCACGGTGATGAGGTCGCGAATCTCACGGGGCACCTGTCTCATCTTCTCGTCCACTTCAGCCGGAGAGTGACCGATCTCTCGGAGTATATGTCTGCTGGTCTGGGAGCTCAAAAGGCGCGCGAGCTGGGCCCGCTCCTGCGCTTCGGCAATCTCCTCCAACGTATTGTGTACTCCGAGCTGGAGCAGGCGCTCGGTGCGCGTCCTAATCGGGATACCGAGGGCCCGCTTGGTAATCTTTCTGAGCAAGACGTTGATCTTGTCATGCTCGGCACGCAGCCAATTGTGCATGGCCGCGACATATGAAAAGTGGCAGAGCACAAAAGCATTGACCAGGCGGATTAGGTTGTCTTCCTTGAGGCCTTGGTAGCGGTTGGCCACCCGCCGAACCAGCCGAACCACGTTATCTGTCTTGGCGGCGAGCTTGAGTATAGTCTTGCCGTTGGAACCATTGGACTCGATGGTCATGCCGAGGACCCGATTGGAGTCGACTCTGGGTATTGCGCTGCCATCTCCGGTGTAGAGCTTGATATCACTCTTCGAGATTGGCTGCCAGTTTTTGGGCTTGGGCCCTCGCCTAGTGGGTTGGTAAAGGAGGAGCTCGGACTTGCTTGGGGAACACCTCAGGCCTGTGGGACGGAGGTAATCTTCCGTGATGTCTATGGCCTCCTGCAGGGAGCGCTCGACTTGCCCGTCGCTGCCACCTGTGCACCAAATGGTAATAT
Organism: Rhipicephalus microplus; assembly: GCF_043290135.1. Classification (NCBI taxonomy): domain Eukaryota; kingdom Metazoa; phylum Arthropoda; class Arachnida; order Ixodida; family Ixodidae; genus Rhipicephalus; species Rhipicephalus microplus. The sequence goes on along the minus strand of NW_027464645.1, from coordinate 1,268,576 downwards.
CGTCCGCGTAAATTGTGTGGTTAATGCCTTCGATACATGAGAGCCTCTTGGACAACCCGACAACCCGACCATGACAAGATTGAACAGGGTGGGCGATATCACTGACCCTTGTGGTGTGCCGCGCGATCCCAGCTCGATCTCCTCGGAGACAAGGTCTCCCACACTGAGGGTGGCTCTCCTACGGGTCAAGAACGATTTGACATATTTGTAGAATCTGACTCCAAGGCCGAGCTCAGCAATCAACCGCAACACGAAATAGTGAGTAACATTGTCGAAGGATTTCTCTAAGTCGAGGCCGAGAATGGCCCGCATGTCTCGAGTGTTGCAGTCGATGACTTGGTGCTTGAGCAGCTTCATAGCGTCTTGCGTCGAAAGCTTGGCCCGAAAACCAATCATGGTGTACGGGTAGAGCCCATTGTCTTCCAGGTACCGAGTCAGCCTATTGGGGACCACATGCTCGGCTACCTTTCCCACGCAGGATGTGAGCGGAATGGGGTGCATGATGTCCAAGTTGGGTGGCCTCCCAACTTAGGAATGAGCACGGTGCGTGCGAACTTCCACGTGTCGGGGACCTCGCCGCTCTTCCACGCCTCGTTGATGACATCGGTGAGGTACTCGATTGACCGGTCGTCCAGGTTGCGCAGGGTCTTATTAGTTATGCCGTCGGGGCCCGCGGCAGACCTCCCATTGAGCCCGTAAAGCGCATGCCGAACCTCTTCGTGGCATATCTCGGCGTCCAGTTCAGTGTTGGCCGGTCCTGAGTATTCGGGGTACGTTGTTGCGGGGTTCGAGTCGACAGGGAGGTACTTTTGCACCAGCTGCTTCAAAACCTCCTCTTCTGAAGAGGACTGCTTGGCTTCGTGCACGGCTCGCGCTAGTACGTTCCGCTGGTTAGTTTTGGTGTTAGTCTCGCTGAGCAGGTGCTTGAGCAGGTTCCATGTCTTGCCATTACGCATCTGGCCATCTACTGAGTTGCACACCTCGTCCCACTGCTGCTTGGAGAAGACGCGACAGTGCTCCTCGATGGTCTTGTTTAGGTCGGAGATTTTCTCGCGCAACCTGCGATTGAGGCGCTGGCCTTTCCAGCGGGCCAGAAGTGACTGCTTGGCCTCGAGCAGGTGGGCAAGGTGGCTATCCATTTTTTCAACGGGAAGGTGAGTACTAATATTCTTCGTGGTACTTATGACGTCCTCTCTGAGCTGGCTAATCCACTCCTCTAGGCTTGGCCTGGTTGCAGGTAGGGGTCGGTCGTTGCGGACTTTGCGAAACTGGTCCCAGTTTGTCCAAGAAAACTCCCGTGCCCTCTTTCGGACCACTAAGAACTGCGTCACCAGAACGTAATGGTCGCTACCTAAGTCAACGTTTGAGTTGGCCCACTGTACATCGGGGAGATTCTTGACGAAGGTCAAGTCGGGAGTGGAGTCTCTGCAGGATGAAGTGCCCAACCGAGTTGGAAAGGCCTTGTCGGTGATTAGAGTCAGGTCCATGTCCGTCGCGTTCTGCCACAGTTCCTCGCCCTTGCTGGTATTGTACTGGTAGCCCCAAGTGTGGTGCGGAGCATTAAAATCGCCCGCCACAACCAGGGGTTTGGGACCTGCCAAGTTGACGGCCTTCTTTATGAGGGCCCTGAAGCGCTGCCGTCGGTCCTTAGGGCTACTGTACACGTTGAGAAAAAAGATGCTGCTTCGGTCCGAGCTGCGCGGCAGAATCTCGGTCATGACATATTCGGCGCTGCTGGTGGCCATTTTGAGGTCGTGAGAGATGTGTGTGAGCTTGTTACTGACCAAGGTGCAGACGCCCCGGCCATCAGAATAACGCAAATCGGGCTTGTAACCAGTCAGTGTGACGTTTGTAGTTAATGTTTCCTGAAGCAGAATGACGAGGAGTTTTTCGCTAGAGCATCGAATGTACTGCTGCAAGGACGCCTTTTTACTAGGGAAGCCCCTGCAGTTCCAATGCCAAATAAGAAACGTCTCACTTGGCTTAGCCATCTTGGTGCTTTTGTGGGCTGGTGCTGCCCTCAGATTGGCTAAGAATAGCGTGGACGATGGGGCCCGTAGCGCCGGGCTGGGGTTGTACAATGGTGGTTGAGGTCAGAGCTGGTTTCACTACGCTTTCGAGAAACGACTCTACCTTAGATACTCGGTCGTTTTGCGCGGCCAGGGTGATCTGCAGTTGGGCAAAATTCTCCCCGAGCTTAATTATGCTTTCACTGAGCGCGGATAGCGTGTTTCGAAGCTCAGACCTGACTCGAATGGCTATACACCTTCCTGTTCGTAGGCGACGGCCCTCTTCTTGGGAGCACTTTGACCCTCACTGCTGCTGTCGCCGGCTTTAGTGCTGTGCACCTCCATGGGTGGGGGCATTGTATCGGCGACGCATGCGGTGGCGGGTTGCGGTGGTGGGTTTCTCGCGTTCTTAATCTCAGCAATTTCGGACAAAAGCCTGTTTATGGTTTCCTTCATCGCTGCGTTCTCGCGTTTCAGCTGAGAAATCTCGCGCGCGCTCTCCGCATGCTCTGCGAGTGACCCCGACAGTACCTCAGCTGGCCCTACTCGGACCGTGTCGGCCCAGGTTATAGAGCCCGACTTCTTGCTTCTCGCTGACACCCCGCTAGGCTGCTGTCGACGCCCGGTAGACCTGGATCGAGACCTGGAGCGGCTCCCAGACTTGTAGCGCCGGGCTCCTCCTCGGGACCGGGAGCGGCTCCTGGACCGGGAACGGCCCCTGGAATGGGACCGAGAGCGTCGCCTGGAACGGCCCCCGGAACCACGTGACTGCTGGAAGTCCTGCCCATCCGTGTGGGGTGATGGTGGTGCCATGGCTTAGCCTTGATCGGTGGCGCGAGACTTTTCCCAGCGCCTTCGTCGCACGACATATGGGATCTGGAATCTTTGCCTACAGTCCTTGTCAGCCGTGAGGTGTTGCCCACCACACAGCCTGCACTTGGCGGTACACTTGTGTTGTGCGTCAGGATTTGAAGCCCCACAGCCCCGACATACGGCGTCGCCTGGGCTGGGACACACATCAGCACGGTGACCGAGCCGACCACAAGCGTAGCAAATGTCTATTTTCTTGCGATAAAGCGAACATTGCACAAGGGTAGGGCCGTAGCGTACAAAGTTTGGGACTCTATGACCGTCGAAGGCGACGATTACCGTACCGGTGCTGCCTACGCGCTTGGCTGCCAGGGCGAGCGGATTTCTTTCATTTACGATCTTGTTGTCAATATGATTCGGGCCGTCTACGAGTGGAATACCTCGGATCACGCCCTTGCACGTTGAATGAGAGCGGCCTCGTAGGCACTGACCTCGTATGTTCGGCCCATAACGACGATCTGCCGAACTTTGACGTAGTGGTTGGCATTTTCCCTTCTAGGTGTGTTGACAACCATAATATTCTGCTGCACGTTGGGGCATAGCGTGTCGCCCCGCAAATCTTCGGCGCAGATGCTTTTGGCTGCCAGGATTGCATCAGCCACCACGGTGCAGCCGGTCTTGACAATATTGAGGCCTCTGCGGGGCCGAATAACGATCTTCGTATCCTCCCTGGGGAGCTGGGGCATCCGGCCAGCGCGGATGATTCTAGCCTTGATGTTATTGCCACTGTTGCGGCCTCGCGGGGCCTCGGCCGTTGTCGACTTCGTCTCGTTGAGAGTAGCACCATAGGATTAGCGCCTGCCGAGCGCGCGCCAGCTCCTCTGGCGCCTGCAGACTGCCAACCTCGGTCTTCTGTCACCTCTTCGGGGGTTATGTCCTCCCCCACCACCTTATATTCCATTCTTTTCTGAAAACAAGCCCTGAGAAGAGCGAAAAGGGCACCCGGGAACGGCAACGCGGCTGGCGTCGCGCCGGAGTGGGCTTGCCTCGTTAGGATTAGCCCAGGCGGTGGCCGGCTCCGGAGAAAAAACGTTCCAAAACGTGAAAATAGTCCACTCACGCAGCAGGTATCGGCATCAAAATAGTCCTGGCACTTTCACTGATGCGACACAAATAAAGCTGAACGCGCACTCGAACAATTCACTTGAAGATCATTCTGCGAACTTTGTTCTCAGAAAAAAAAAACCCTCGCTGGTCTGCTGTTCCTGCGTTAGTCTTTCAGCCTTGTGATATCCCTGGTTCATACATAACATCACATTTACTTAAAAGGTCCCGAATCTTTCTTCAAGCTTGATGAGAAAACACATATCGCGGTATGGGACCCTGCTATGCACGTGTCAGCCAAATCCTGCAGTCGTGCGTGCCAAGCAGAGTTTAGGAGCGAAGCTCAAAATTTCGATTTTCTCAAGCACCCTCTCTTCATAAAGAGGGCCATCCTCAATCCCTTCGGTGCTACCAGCGCCAGCTGTTCGCCATCGAACAGCAGGTAGTCGACGTAAATCAAAGGCGCAGTTTGCATCATATGCATTTTTTTCCGCGGGATGCCACCACGATGGGATGTCACGAAGAGGGGTAATCACTTAATAAATAAAAAAAAAGAACCTGTGCCATGCTCTATAGTGGGCTAACGTTACACAGTATACAGGCTCGGTCGCAGCAATCACAAAGGGGGAGAGCGATCGCGTTTCACGAGATGCACTCAAGCACTGTCCTTTTGTTTCGAGCTCACTGAAGGATATTACACAATAAATACAATCGAAGTTACTTGCGAGCGTCAAAAACATTAACGCACGAGGGGACGTGAATTACAACTCGCTGCCCGCGAATTAGCAGCTGATCGTTCATTGTCACTGTCACTCTCGGTGCGTTCTACCAACGCCTTCTAGAAAACCTATGCCTGGAACGCGGCTCTCTCTTCAATTGAGAGCTTGCTGCCAGCACAAAATCTTGGAGGCCATGCCTCCTACCGCGTGTTGCGACCATCCGCCGTGTGGAACCGCTCACTTCCGTACCGTTTTGTCACGTGACTTTAGCGAACTTCGTCACGTGACATCACAGCTGCTCGGAGGCATTGCTGTGAGAGCATTGCTGTGTTCGCAGGGGGCGACCGCCACAGGCGTTCGCCTCCGTACCAGAGGAGGAGGGTAAATCCGAGGGTAGGGCGGCGCGTTCGCGGCTCACGTTCTAGGCATAATTTTTCAAGGAGGCGTTGGTTCTACGTACAGTGAAAAAATTCTCGATGTCACGACGGTTTATTTGAACCCTATTGCGGACAGTAATCTGAGGAATTCTCTCCGCCGAACGACTCCGATAACAGCGCGTCACTCACTACACACAAAACCAACACGGTATCACTCGCCACGTTTATCTGAGCGCGAAGAACAATTCGCGCTAACACCCGGCTACAACCGGCAAAAAGCGAATCGCTTGCAGTGTGCTGCCATCTATCAGCAAACGTAAAAACCAAGCGGAGCAGCTTTGGCCAAGGTTTGAATGAGAAAATAGTGAGCCTGCGCTACTTTTAGCGTACAATGGATGTTGTGAAACGTATGTACTACAAAAGCACTGACTAATGCTATACGCACGTAAAACAAAGTGACTTTCAACTGCAAAGGTCAGGTTATAACCTTTAACTATCCAACGTGGCTGGAGAAAACATTGCGAAGCTGATACGTGCACTCTGCGGGCTATAAGTGAACACGCGAGTTCCCACGTGTTTTCACGAAAGCTTCGCGTCTCGCAAGAACGTATCAGATTTATCGCGTCACGGACAGTCTGGAATATTCACTTATGCACAAAACATACGAAGTGGCTTGTGTTCGTTTTTTGCTAATGCGTTAACACTGAGGCTATCACAGCCGAACAAGGGAGCGTCTGCCGTATGATTAATGTGAACTAGTATATTCTAGTTCACTACACTACTGATCGTCCTCGAGGGAACGCTCCTGAATTCCTCTGGGCGGCGCAACAATCTATGAACGTGTCAATACTCGCGGACCGTCGCGGAAATTTTTTTCATTATTTTTGTGACAATGCAGTGAAAGCTACAAACGCAACTCGCGCACAACTACCGCTATTTAATATAGTCCTACAGCTGTGTCCTAATTTTTCTTCGTCAGATATTAAGAATACTGCCTTAACTTTTTGCATGAAGCCCTTTGACACACGACTCAGCTCACAACAGTAAAATATCCGTATTTGTTTCAATTTATCCGCTGTCACTACGAGTTTTGGAGCACGTGAGGAGGCCGCATTTTTCACGTGTTCCTCGAACGCCAACTGGACACTGCGTCGACATGAAACACCGATCGCGCAGAGCCATCACTTTCTACAGCGGTACTGAGTGACTACTTCGCGTAGTAGTACGTGTGCGAAAACTCCGTCTCTCTAGTTTCCCCGTCATTGCCAATCTAGACGTGTCCAAACAGAAGAATATGACGCGGCCTCCGTGATGAGCTCCGGCAACGCTTCGGCACATTGCCAAAGAGAACGCTTATGTGAGACATGTGTGTCTGAGGAAGTGAAATACCAAGGAGGCTTCAGGCACTCCACACTAAAACAGTTCAATTTTACTTCCCATATTTTCACTGTGATTTACGAAAAGCTTTGATAGAATAATATTATGTTCAGTTCGTTTTGATGCCGTTCTTTCATTTTATTGTCCACATCGTTATTTAGTCTAAAGCGTAAAGGTAAACAAAGAAGAGGAAGAGGGAAAGAAAAGTGCAGTCCTGTTTCCCGGTGTCTACTGACTCAAACTCGTACTTTTTAGTATCTTTTACTGTTCCGTAGTTTTCATTTCTTCCACAAAAGAAAATCATACTCTTCTGCCGTTTTCAGCTGCGCCATTTGCAGCTTGCGCAAAATTGCAGTTTAGAATCGGCTTATTTATGCCCAGCGTTCGTCCACTGCAATCCTGGTGCAGTAGACTAGCTTTAAAAGCTGCGCCGTAAAACCCGAACGCTTCTATTTCATAAAAACACAAAAACAAAAATACGGACCGAATTGGATTGGATTGGATAAACTTTTATTTGGTCCTCCAAAACACAGATCACTGTGTTGCGGGCAGCTCCCACGTGGGGACTGAGATGCCAAGCTCCTCAGCCGCCTCGCGGGCTTGGTGGACAGCCCAGAGCTGATCTGCCAAGGATGAGCTGCGGATTGCCGCCTCCCATCTGGCAGAGGTGATGTGCGATAAATGAGCGAATTTGGTGCACTGCCAGAGCATGTGTTCTAATGAAGCTATTTCCCCACAATGTGGACAAAGATTACTTGGATATAGGTTAGGGTACATGATGTGTAACATTTTCAAAGTAGGGTACATCCGCGTTTGCAAAAGCCTTAATGTAAGTGCTTGGGGCCGGGTTAGATTTTTGTGAGGTGGAGGAAAAATCCTTCTAGACAGGTAGAAATGTTTAGTGAGCTCGTTATATGTTGTAAGAATTTCCCGGTTATCCCCTTCACCGCTAGAACGCATCCCCGGGGAGGCGCGGTTGGAGAGTTCTCGCGCCGCCTCGTGTGCTGCTTCGTTGAGATTGGGAGGGGAATCGTTGATTTGTCCAAGGTGAGCTGGGAACCAACTCAGAAGATGATGTGTTATGTTCTTGCCTTGCAGTATTTTTAGCGTTTGTTCACAGACCGCCCCCTTGGCGAACGCCCGTAGTGCTGCCATGGAATCACTGTAGACCACTTCAATGTTATCCATCTTGAGTGCTAAGGCGATGGCCACTTGTTCCGCAATGATTGGGTCTTTCGTCCTGACCGTCGCTGAGTTGACGACATGGCCAGCCCCATCGACTACCACTGCCACAAACGCTTTCCCATTGGCGTAGGAAGCCGCGTCAACAAATACGACCCCTCGTTCCTCGTTTGAGACTTGACGAAGTATAGTCCTGGCCCTCGCTACTCTTCTGCCGACGTTGTGTTCTGGATGCATGTTTCTCGGTATAGGAGATACCGTGATAGTCTCCCTGATGTTGTCAGGGATATCATTGTAATTGCGTCTGATTGCTATTGGGTTTTGGCCCAGCTCCTGCAGGATCATTCTCCCCGACCTTGTAGTAGATAACCTTGCAAACTGTGCTCTCTCTTGGGCTTCTGCTATTTCTTCGAGCGTGTTGTGTATGCCAAGCTCAAGCAGACGCTCGGTGCTGGTATGTATGGGTAGGCCCAGGACCTTCTTGATAACTTTCCTGAGGAGCACATTCAGTGTCTCGGACTCTGCTCTTGACCAGTTGTGCATTGCTGCCTCGTATGTGAAGTGACTTAGAACAAACGCATGCATCAACCTGATGAGGTTGTCTTCCTTGATCCCATTTCTTTTGTTGGCCACTCTGCGTATGAGGTGCACCGCACTGTCTGTTTTCCGAGTTAACTTGGCTATAGATTTGCTGTTGGCGCCGGTAGACTCTATCAGCATTCCCAGGACTTTGATGGAGTCGACCCTCTGGATGGCATCCCCTTGATTTGTACGGAGATGGATGTCTATCTGGTTTAACGGCTTCCATCCCCTGGGCTTTGGTCCCCGGCGTGCAGTCCGATAAAGCAAAAGTTCTGACTTACTCGAGGAGCACTTGAGCCCGGAAGGGCGAAGGTAGTCTTCTACGGTGTCAATCGCCTCTTGCAGAGCGCTCTCAATCTGCCCCTCGCTTCCACCTGTGCACCAGATGGTAATGTCATCTGCGTAGATGCTGTGCTTCAATCCTTCAATGCTCAATAATTTCTTTGACAGTCCAATCATGGCAATGTTAAACAGCATTGGTGAAATCACTGCCCCTTGTGGCGTGCCCCTTGCTTCTAGTTCGATTTCTGCGGTCTCGATATCTGCAATCTTCATCACGGCTTTCCGATCTGTAAGAAAGGACCATACGTAGTCATAGAAGGCTTTCCCTAGACCAAGCTTGGAAATTGCTTCGAGTATGAATGAATGGTGGATGTTGTCAAACGCTTTTTCTAGATCTAGGCACAGAATGGCTCTCACGTCTCTGGTTCCATTGTCAATGACCTGGTGTTTGATAAGCTTCAATGCATCTTGTGTGGATAGCCCTGCCCTGAATCCAACCATATTGTGTGTATATATGTTGTTATCTTCCAAGTACTTGTTTATCCTGTGCAGTATGGCATGTTCTGCGACCTTGCCGATACATGATGTCAAGGATATTGGCCTCATGTTGTCCAAGTTAGGGGGCTTTCCTGGCTTAGGAATAAGGATCGTGCTGGCCAGCTTCCACTGCTCTGGCACCCTGCCTTCTTTCCATGCTGAATTGATCATATCCCTCAGGGTTTCAATTGAATCGTCATCAAGGTTACGCAGGGCCTTGTTTGATATACCGTCCGGACCAGGGGCCGACCTGCCGTTGAGATCATGCAAGGCTCTTCTGATCTCCTCGATGTTAAAGTCGCCCTCAAGACCTGGATTTGGCGTGCCCTGGTACTGTCTACTTGGTGGTGCCAATCCTCTTTTGATTGGGAGGTACTTATGCACGAGCTGCTGGACAACTTGCTGTTCTGTAGTGCGCCCTATCTCTTTATGCAAAATTCGAGCGATGACATGCTTTTGATTTGTTTTGGTGGTGTTTTCGTTGAGGAGATGCTTTAACATATTCCATGTCTTGCCATTGCGCATCTGACCATCGACGGAGTTGCAGATTTCGTCCCATTGCTGCCTCGATAGTGCGCGACAATGTTCCTCGACTGATCTGTTTACCTCAGCTATCTTCTTCCTCAGTCTTCGGTTCAGGCGCTGACCCTTCCAACGGTTCAGTAGTGCTTGCTTTGCCTCAAGAAGATGAGCAAGCCGGCTATCCATTCTTTCAACCGGAAGATCTGTGGTAATGGTGGAGGAGACAGATTTGATGTCTTCTTTAATCTGTTTGACCCACTGCTCCAAGCCTTGTCTGTGGCCATCTTGTTCCCTTTCCATCCTTATCTTCCTGAACTTATCCCAGTCTGTGAAGTGGAATTCTCTCTGTTTTTTACGCTCCACGGAGAAGGTAGTGGCAAGAATGCAGTGGTCACTCCCTAGGTCTACAGCAAGGTTCATCCACTGGGCCTTCTTGATGTTCCTTACAAATGTAAGGTCCGGGGTGGAATCCCTGCAGCAAGATGTGCCAAGCCTTGTTGGTAGGCTGGGGTCTGTGATTAGGGTGAGATCAAGTTCACTGGCACTTTGCCAAAGTCGATTTCCTTTCCCAGTGTTGTACTTGTAACCCCATGTATGATGAGGGGCGTTGAAATCACCTGCTATGACGAGTGGACATTCCCCGGCGATATTAACAGCTTTCTTTAGAACCGTCTTGAACCCTTGCTTTTGTTCCTTTGGACTGCTGTATATATTAAGAATGAAAATGCTCTGACGGTTGCTGGTACCCGGCACGATCTCTACCAAGACGTGTTCCAATCGGCCTGCTTCTATCTTGAGGTCATGGGTTACGTGCGTTAGTTTGTTGCATACGAAGGTGCAGACTCCCCTCCCTTCAGTATCCCCTATTACAGGCCGGAATCCAGGCAACGTTGCTTGCGGTGAAAGGGTCTCTTGTAATAATATAATATGAGGCTTTTCTTGGTTGCTCCTGATATACTGCTGCAGACGGACCGAAAAGATTTTGTTTTTATATGTGAGCGCAGCGTTGGAAATGTTTATTGTAAGCGTCGCATGCATAGCTCCTGTGGCCAAATGGATACGGCGTCGGTCTCCGGAACCGAAGATTGTGGGTTCGAGTCCCACCAGGGGCGATTTATTTTTTTATTTCCATTTCACTCCATTTCTTTTGTCATGCACAATAAAAACGGACGAGGCTCGACCGAAAAGAGGCACTCGGTTCACTTGACAGAGGTGCGGGCTCAAATCGCAAGGCTTATGGGGTGACAGTGAATAGATTACAAAAAAACAATTGGCCCCATATCTGCATGTTTTTGCAAATGTCCTCGAAAGACGATAGTCTTGCGTGTGGAGAGAGTGAACAAGACATCTATTTGGTGTTCTGCGCAAGAAAATTAGTGAGTGGTAATCTGGAGGTGCTGCGTTAGAGTGCCTCAAGCGTGCAGCGGAGGCGAACGAGTGCATCAAGTCCCGTCACACGTGAGATGTGATCGCCATCTGGCAGTTTTTTTTAAGAAAACAAAGCTCGTGGATTTCAGACATGTGTGCGCGCCCATCTCAGAGGTAATAAGGTGTAGAACGCAAGGCGACGGGTAGGTGCCAGTCTCGTCTTAGCAAAGCGTTGGAAACACTCCCCGTTCCGTGCAAGCGTTGCATGGTCAGCGCAGCGCGATAAGCGCTACGGTCCTTAAAATTACTTATGTATGCCTTTTTTAGTAAAAGACGCACATGCAGAATATATACGTGTTGTTATGGTGTCCCAGACATGCGCAAAAGTTGTTTCTTAATTGACAATTGCACAAGCATGAACGCTCAATCTTGAGCAACATTGGTGGGCCCTGCGGATGGGGTCGGCCGTTTCAAGTACCAGATGCTGTCAAGAGTAGACAAACAGAAAAATGTACAGACAGACAGACAGAGAGACAGACAGACAGACAGAGAGACAGACAGACAGACAGACAGACAGACGGACAGACAGACAGACAGACAGACAGACAGACAGACAGACAGACAGACAGACAGACAGACAGACAGACAGACAGACAGACAGACAGACAGACAGACAGACAGACCAAAATTTTAGCGTCGAAGGTCCCCAAGAAAGACTATCGTCTTTAAAATGCAGAAACACCCGGTACGCACAATAGGCGTAACATTACTTCAAGCTTACATACTCAATAATATTGATACATTAATGCAACTCGTATCAGTGCAACAATATTGCAACCCTTTTGAAGGTACAATACATTTTGTGTCCTCATGTAGCTTGGTTGGTACTCTACTTAACCACTGCGCACTGAACAGAAGCAATAAACAGTCCAAATTTGTACCAAATCACCAATATTTATTGCAATACTGTGTGTTAACGTACGATTTGAATACTGCGCCAAAATCTTATATATTTACGATGTCTCACGCAAGCGTCGGAGTCATTCATTTTGCCAGCAGCGGTGGCACGTGTTCCTCAACACAATGGCTTCTCTTTTGACTTACACTCTGACACCAATAACTGTTGGGGTCCATCGTCTGAAAACAACGATATGATTGTGAAACACTCCGTAATGGGGAGCTCCGGAAATCTTTACCATCTGGTTTTGTTTAACATGCACCCAAGTACACGGGCCTCTGGCATTTCCCCTCCATTGAAACGTGGCCGAAAATCGATGACGTGATCTTCGTGTCAGCAGCCGAGTATCATAACCGCTAGACCACCGCGGAGGGTATTTATGCAGTCAGAAGTGGCTGTAAACATACCAATACGAAAAACATACAGGAACATTTATGCATTCACTTAAGGTGACTCCAAGGCCAAGGCCATCTTCTATTTCCTCTCAGCCGATGTACCGATGCCACCCGCCCCCTTCGAAGGCTTTCTGCACGTAATCTGGTTTAGCACTGCCTCCAAAATTGGGGACGCCTTTACCTAGCTATGCATTGCCTCTGTGGTTGGACAACTTTTGACATGGCTGCGATATGATGCGATGACGTCATCATGGGACGTGCCATCACGTGGTGTCAATGTGACGTCATGATGCTATTATAATTACGTCCTACGTTTCTATGGCCTGTGACGTCATGGTGACATCATATGGTGACATCATCTCGCGATGATGTCACCATATGATGATGATGATAATAATTTTTTAATTGCCTGTCCCAAACGCCCCGGAAGCGGAAGACCCTATAGTCAAAATTCGCATTTGATGAGGCACCTAAGGGCTTACAAGGGAAGTTTGGTTGCTCTGCGGAACTATTGCTAAAGGTAAAGAAATTTTGAAACAGCCACTTAGAGTTACCTAATCAGCCGAGACGCCGAGATCCAGTAATATTGAGAAATTCCTTAAATGTGACAGATATTGTAGATTACAATGTCCCGATAACGCGGTTCTTAAAGCGAGACTAGATTAATCCGCCGTGGCATGATTCAAAGACCGAGGTTGACACATGTTAGTTCATATATTTATTAATTTGACATTTGTACTGTCTCTGGCCAAACTCGAGAGAACACGAGATGAGGAACGTCGCGGACTCGTGAGCCTCGTTAAGAAACGCACGATATAAATTAAAAATGTGAGACTACAGAAAAAAGAGTAAAGAAGTAAAAAAGAGCATCTGTTTATCTTCAGGAGATAAAACTTCGATGAAGACTCTCGGCGGACAAGTTGCGAGCACGACGAAGAAAACCACGAACAAAACAGCGATCCACACCGAGTACTTTGAAAACGATTCAGTCCGTAGAGATACCCGATGCAAAGAACAGCGCAAAGGCTGCAAACTTTGCTTTCTCGATGAAAAAAGAAACATAGGACCTTGTTTCTGCCCTTTCTTCATCACACTTCTCTCGGTTTCCCGTTTGTTGAATGTCCGTAGCTGTACTCTCTCTAACCAATTTCTGTTTGCTGTGTCATATTTGTTTTGTTGCCGCATCAAAACAGACCGTTGCCACTTTGCTCTTCTCTAGTGCTCCGAGGGTTTGAAATCAGGCACTCGCCGGAAAGATAGCACCGGTAACTGTGCGCTGAATCGTGAACAGCACTAGCGTGCAGGCTCATTTCTACGCGTTTCTGAGTGCTTCTTTTCTGGCGTGCTCGCGCGTATGCACGTGTAGTTGTACGTTGCAAAAAAGGTAAGGCTGTCTAGAAGTGCAAAAAGTAAACAGCGGTACCAAACAAGACCGTGGCCGCACGTTGCGCGGTTGAAGAAAATTAAGCGAACTGAGATAACGGCTGCCCAGGTGCGTCGCGTAATAAGTCTTGATAAAGCCAAACCCGTCTTTTTTTTTTTCATAGGTACAGAAACACGCCTTGCTGTTGCTTTGGCATTTCTTGTACCTTTAAAAAAAAGATCAGAGCCGAGTAGAAGAAGCGTAAAAAAGTTCCCATTTGAAGAAAATAAGAGAAACGGGAGTGAGTACACAGTGAGAGAGAAACATTTTCGAAACAGAAAGTACCGTTTCGAGTAGTAGCCGCGCTTCGTTATTATCAGGTCGAGTTTCAAAACCGGAGGTGCAACACGGAGCACTACAGCTACACACGTACGCTCGGAGTATCAGCTACTCCTTTTTTTTTTTTGACACTCGGCAACATAAATTTCCTGTCTCGAGAGACAGAACATAGATAGTGCGGCATTGAAAAAATATACAGTTACCGAAATAACAATGAAAGCGAAACACTCCTCAAAACGAAGACGGTACAGCTTATCGAGATAGGCCGGGATAGCGAAAAGAAGGCTGCCAAAAAAAAATAATGACAAAGGAAGTCCAGACAGTTCGAGTCCGCGCTGACTTCTCGTACACAGAGTGAACAAACGCTCACAGCGCTGGGAAGCCGGTAGCTAGAGGCGGGGTGTCAGCGGGTGTTGTAGAAAGCGAATACTCTGTAACCCGTAAGGCATGAGAAATGGCCGCGGAGAAAACAGGAGGGGGGGGGGGGGGAGTGTCTGGCACGAACCAGGCGGAGAACGAGAACGAGAACGAGGTTGAGACAGAGGCAAGAGACGTAGCCGAGGAGGGAGGGGTTTGGTGGAAAGCTAGAGCCGAATGTGCGTGTACAGCTACTACTAGCACCATTACAATCGGCGAGGTAATATCATCGCCGAGCGTTGGTGCGGCGCGTTCGCTTCGCGAAACCTTGCTTCCGCAAGAAGGGAAGCCCGGCCTTACCGACTACTGTAATAAGAAGTGGCCCGCGAGTCGCACCGCCTTGGAAGGCTCGTAAATCAAGCGAGTGGCCGATATGAATCACCTCCCTCCATTACCTGTGATACTCTCTTCCCCTTCCCCCCGCACATCCTACTCTCCCCAGTACTACGAGGGCACTTGTTCCGAGACGCTCAACTTTGTGCTTGAAGTCCCTTTTTTCTCCTTTATTTCCCTTCCGGAGGCCGAGGCAGCCATACCTTGCGAGATATCTCTGGCAAGAAAGCATGCCTGTTCGCATTCCTCATCTTGTTCTGTAACTGTCGTTTCATTGCTTCTTGCTCTTTGTTCTTTCTTATCCAGTGTTTTTTTTTCTTTTTCATAACTGTTGTTTACGTTCAAGCATGGAGCGTAAAAGTGGAAAGCGGAGCAATTGTACATTTTAGAAACTGAATCGAAATTACACGATACGAGCAAATGAAAAAACAAAACAAAACAAACGTAGATACACGTAGAGGACGGTTCACCGGCGCCGATTTTACGATTACCTCACGTCGCGTTCGACGTGCGCTCTCTTATACTTACGACCGCTGAGCCGTACACATGCGGTACGCAGCTAAAATCTTGATGTCGCCTATAAAGACGCGGACGCGCGTTAGCGTGTTCCATTCTTTATATTTATTTCTTCGGGACTCGGGATTAGTAGCTACACATTACCTCTTCTACTCACTCGTCCACCCTTTGCTGCACGGTCAGGCACTGACGATGATTACACTCTCGGTATTTCGTGTGGCCGGGAATAGGCGATTTTATTTTTTTTTTTCGGCAAAAACATTCGTCGAAAAGCAAAAAAGAAAGCAACGTACCACAAGCCGGGAGTGCTGTGCCCATCAGGGGTAAGTAATTCGCGTCATTTACCCCGCCTCCGCAGAAATAAAGCTTGCGAAGAAATATTGGATGTGGGGCGCAGTGCAAGCCCTGAAAAATCAGCTTTCGGCGAAGTTTCAGCGCAGGAAGTTGCTGTACATAATACATAAACCATGAAGCTTTAACGGCTGAGACTCGAGGCGGCCGTGGTTAAGGTAGTGGCGAGTGTGTTTGGAAGTTGGCGTTCCTCAAACGTGAGGCGCAGATAGGTGCGCAAAACGCTGCAACATTCAGCGTCTGCATTTTTGTTCCTTTCATACATGCATACGTTTTTCAACTTTTAAGTCTTTGCTGATAACCCAACATAGGGTTACAGTGAGGTGTTGTTCGCTCATTGCTCTATTACCGAAATACAATGATCAATAACACCGATGGAAGTATAGAGTGTAGTCAAAATGAACGAATCCCCATTATCCCGTCATCGTTAGTTGTCAAGATACTATAAACGAAACGTACCTCTATTTTCTAAAATAATCTGCGTTGGCTTGACCAAACATAATGTCATCGTACTGTTAGCAGAAAGAAGAAACACAACAACCACAACAATAACAACAAAACCGAGAAGAAAACAGATTCCACAAGACACTACTTCACTTCATACACAACATGGGCCTAACAGCAGGTATTTAACACAAAAATATTACGCCTTAAAGGCAAGCCTTTATCGCCATACAAAAAAAGGCAAACAAAACAGGACTCTTGTAAAATATAATAAATACTCGAAATTAAAGATTAAAAAAAACAGATACAATAGAACCACATTAAAAAAATTGCCCGCAGCTTCCCTCGGGGGAACACTGAGGAGGATGCGGAGCATATAATTGGTTAACGGGGTGTTAAAGTGCGACTTACTTGGGTCGATGGCTAAATTGGTTAACGTGGTTGTGAAATGGGGTGTTAAGTTGCGACTTACTTGGGTCGATGGCTAAATTGGTTAACGTGGTTGTAGGAGGGGGTGTTAAATGAGTGAACACGTACACACGTATGCGAAAGGGCGGCGCTGGTCGAAGGGACGTCGATCATTGTGTTTGTGGATTCGTTGGAATTCATTTCACCGCGACCTTGGACGTCGACGCGCCGTACAAACCAACCGACGAGCGGCAACTGAGCGAGCGAGCGCCGACCTTGAGTATATATACAGTGCGACGGCGCATGCACTGTCAGCTGTTGAATGTTCTCGAAGCGCGACGCCACGTGCGCGTCCACTGGAGAATCAGGAGAATTGTAGATGTCGAACGCTGTGTGTAGAGGAGGAAGGGTGCACAGATGGTGGAGGAGTGAAGCGCGCGCGGTGTGTAGAGGAGGAAGGGATGCACAGATGGTGGAAGAGTGGGCGACGGCGCGACGGCGCATGCGCGCGCGTCAGCTGTCGAATGTTCGAGAAGCGGTGCGGACGGCGCACTACAAGGCGCGAGTATAAGATGCTTCCGCATCTAAAATCAATGCGCACGAAGAAAACAAATATTGCGCGACGCGTTCTTTTAGGATCAACAAAACATGTGTCCACCTCGGTGGTAGAGTTGCTGACCCGAAAGACGCCTTGATCCTGTGGGACATTCGCATGGTCTGGAATTTTCATGGAGGTGAAATTTTAAAGGTTCGCGCACTCTTCGATATCCGTACCCTTAAAAAAAAACCCATACTCGGAATTTCCGGAACTCTCCACTGTATTTTATTTCTAATCATGCCCAGGTCAAAGGCTGGCTATATCCTGGAAAGTAGACGAAAAATGTCTGGTTTCCTGGATATACCAACCACTTTAATCGGGACATCATTAACAGTGATATGTACGGTTCTCCTCACCATAATATAGCGATTTTCGCGCGCGAAGCCACAGCTATTATATTGATCATTAGCAGTAGCAGTAGCAGTCTAACTACGCCCACTACAGGGTGAAAGACTCTCCCATGTTCTTCCAAATGACCTGGTCTTGTGCTTATCATAGTATTATTATCCCTGAAACGCACGTTTAAAGGGGCAGTCTCAGAGACGGCGATTTGTTTACTGGGAATGCGACAGTACAGAACTCTAACATTGCCCGACAATTTGCTTTCTCTCATCCTTTCCCTCCCCCTATTTTTCAATACCAGGATAATTTTAAAACAAACTCCTAAAAAGTATCAAAAAAGACATTGCTGCATTCCATAGAGGTGCGGCGTCAAAACGAAGAACGCATTACAATTCACGCAGGCTTGTTCCCACAAAGGAATGTACCAGCTCGACCGCATGCCCAACCTACAGAGCGAATCTGCCTCTGAGCTTTCGAAGGTCTTCCGAGCGACCACATTTCTCGTTCTGTCAACTTTCAAAAAACCGCCTTTTGCGGCAACTCAGAACCCTCAACTCCTTTCCACACCACTCGCCAGCCGCGGTCCTTCGCCGTATACCGCCTGGTCCTTACACGATGTGTACAACTTGTACACGCAGAAAAACCAGCTAGAGTGGCCACAGCTACGAAGCCACAAACTTGGAGACAAACACAAAAGCACAACGAAGACAACGGCCTCGCCCACCAGTGACTGGCTGCAAACAACGCAGGGCCCACTTTCCACAGAAAAGGGCAGAGATGAAGAAGAGAGCGAGAATAGTCTTGAGAAATGAGGTGATCTTCATTCGCTTTAACTATCGGAAAAGGAGTAATAGTGAGGACTATGGTTTAGGTGTTAGGAATCCAAGAAGTAAGAAGATGAGGGGAGGATTCTCTCTTTTTTTTTTCTAGGGCATCCTTTCTCATGACACAAGCCCGAGCCAAAGCTCGAGCCAAAGCCGACATAATCTCTTAGCCAGAGACCGATCCCGCGGGGTGTTGGCTCTCGTATCACGGTTCTGCGCTCTAGCAGCTACGCTCCGCACCTATACTTGTTTGTTCCCGGAGGACGCGCCTCTCTTGAAAGAGTGTTGGGGAGAAGTACAGAATTGGGCTATCGTGCGCGATGCAACTAAGCTACAATGCAGAGAAAGCCACTTTCGTAAAAACACGGCATGTCAAGAGAAAAGACGTACAGCCAACGAAAAAAAATATATAGGAGATGAGTGGGATTTCGATTTGTTAGCTCGCTACCAACCCGTTGAGTGGATGGCTACGAACATTATAGGTAAAAGTAACAGCAGGTAAGCGGACAACAAAAACACAGAAAACTAATGAAAATGACAGATGAAGCAAGAATGGTAACAAAAACGAAAGTACACTAACCTGAAGTACGATTGAGATATGAACAACGAGGAGTGAGCCTGGTCAACTTAACTCTCTCGTAAAAGTATATATTGCAGTATGATGATCGCCGCTTCGCTAATAAATCGTCCATCATCAGTATTGGCAGGAACATAACGATTCCTTCGGACTGTAAGATAAGCGCTGCAGCTTGCAAATGATGAAAACAGTCGAACTCAAAACGAAAACTAGCCGCGACCACTCATTTGCATAGGTGAACGGCAATGAGCACTAAGTTTTTTTTCTTGTTTTTTATAGAACTTGCATTTACCGAAAAATACCAAGAGCGGAAACATTTATCCAACCTCGTAAAAAAACGTGGACAAGTGCTCGTCCATGTGTAGCGCTTTCGCTCTTTGCCTGCTGACATCGTGTTCAGAGTGCTTGTTTCTCGGGAGAGGAGTAGTTCTGATCACGCCTCTGAGCTCCTCGGTGATTTCTACCTCAGCCTCCTGCGGGTTCCTAGATCTATTGAGAACTGATTAGATCGGTTTGAGTATCAGCCTACCCACTTGCGTGGCCGTTAGTATTTCTTTCCATCTATTCCATGGTATTGTGCATGCCTAGGCTCATGAGTTTCTCGTTTGAGGCGCTGTTGGGTATACCTATTTAGGGCAACCTCGACTAGCTTTATGATAATAGTGTTGTACTCGTTCAGCCCGTCCTGAGATCATTGGAGTAGACCTGCCACGCAGATGAAGTGACAGAGAGCGAATACGTGTGTCCTCACCATGGCCCCTCTCTCGATTGGTGATTCTCCTTAGTTGCCTGAAGATTTGGTCCGTTTTGTTGTAAATATGCTGCATTGAATTGAGGTTGCTACCTCCTGCTTCGATTTGGAAGACTGAAATTTCTAATTTTCCGACCTGCTTTCTCGCGGATCCGTCGTGATAGCGCGGGATAATCTTGGTTTCCTTCCCTGGGACACAGCCCTTGGGTCTTCGACTCCTAACACAATGTTTTCGGACCAATGTTCCGACTTCACCACTGAAATTCATAACCCCGTTTCGCCAAGGGTGCTTTACACAATGTCTATTCTCTACTGTATCCTAATCTCCGTTTGACCTGTGTTGCCGTTGGCGCTGCGTATGGTTATATAAGCAACGTATATCGCAAAGGGTATACCTTCTATCCGCTTCCATTGCCTCACGACTCTGGTCATTACTAGATTGAATAACATGGGTAAGAGCAGAGCTCCTTGTGAGGTGCCTCTGTTTTCCAACCTTAGATGTTAATTCTCCTAGCAATAGGCTCACTTGTCTACCCCCCAGAAACGCCTTCACTATGCGGAGAAGCCTCTGGCCCTGGCCGTGTATAGAACCTCGAGGATGGCCTTGTGATTTATGCGATGTAGTAGTATTATTGAGTATAAAGGTAAAGTCATTCGTAGTCGTTACTTGGTATTTTATAATAAACTTGTGTACGTCGCAGCAAAAGAGCGATGTTTTTTTTTCATTCGTCTTTTCGGCGCCATTCGCAAGTTTACTATGCAGTACCAACAAGCTTGAACGCTCACGTTGTCAACTTATATTTACTGTTAGGTCTTACCCTACTGTAATCATCTTCAATGAGAGTTCTTTCTTTAGCAATTTCTTTTGCGTTCTTGCGTGTATGAGAAGTAAGCGTGTGCAAGTTTAACCATCCATAGTGATATTCGGAAAAATTAAGCAAGGAAAAAAAAAAGACACGACGAACTGCAAGTAGAGGGCACTCAGCCAGAACCTTTCGTGGTCCTCTTTGCGCGTCCTCCTCCTGCTTTCGTGCGAGGCAAAACAATTAAACGTTATAAAAAGACACTTCCCTCGAAGCTATTGTTCCTCAAAAAGAGATGCATTGCCAACAGTGAGCCATTTTTCAGAATGAAAAAAAAAAGAAGCTCATAAAGTAGCGAAAATAAGTCGCTGCCGAAAGACATATGCGTTCGCGCTTTCAACCTTGGCCTCTCGCAAATTCACTCATGCCGTACCAGTCTTAACAATAGCAGAGATAAAAAACAACAGTCGGAAAGTTCCATGCAGTGTTTCTAAAGGGAGCGCGTAGACAGGACTAAGGAACAGCCGTAGGCATCGATGCATAGTTTATTGTTGGCAGCATTCACAAACAAAGCTTAACATTTTCTATATTGTATAATGTCATAATTTCGCGCATCTAGTTCTTCAGTCAGTCGATTTGCACCCTTTGAATGATAGCGTGTTAAGTTGATAATTGTTGGGACTTTATCTGCCTAAGCCACAATATGACTATGAAACATACCGCCCTGGAGGACCTCAAAAATTTCGACCACCTGGTGTCGTTTAGCTTGCACTGTGATTGCACAGTACGCAGTAAATGCATTTTGCTTCCATTGAAATGCCACCGCCGCGGGTGGGATTGAAACCATGATCGTATGATCAGCCGCAGAATGATCTGCAATGTTATCCCCACTTACACTGTGCGAATCAATTTGTACTCGCTGTTCTGACAACGAAGTGAACTTTCTACAGAAATGATGTCGACACTGTGTCTAGTATGACAATTTCTGACGTGGAACAACAAATAGCGAGCACTGCACGTGATGTCAAGGACCCGGAGGTGATGGGTTCAACTTCCATTCACCGGGCTTTGTTTTTCTTTGTCTTGTGATTGTCCGTCTTTTCTGAAGTAATTTCCGTGACGGAAATGCGTCAGTGCAGTATTGCTGGACCCCTGCATGAAACACTTTCGTGTTAAAAAAGGGCTACGAGTACCTACGCGTGTAGAGTGACAAATTCGAGTCGGCGCCAAGCGAAGGGCAGAAACAAGGAGTCCACGGAGCCCTGAAGAAGGACGAGCGACGATGGCCGGAAAAATAAAAGCGAGTAGCGGAGAGGAGGTGGAGGAAAGAGAGAGAAAGTGCTCGCTAGTTTCTTTGTGCGGATCAACTCGAGCGTGCATGACGTAACAAACGGCCAACCCCCATCGTCCCGCCACGTGTTGTCGTGAGCGCACTTCGTCGACTGTGACGACAAACTAGGAGAAGGACGCAGAGAACTCCGCGATAAGGGCAAAAAAAAAAGACATATAAAGCAAGCAGTGTTTTTCAGCGCGAGAAAGAAAAAGAATAACGGAAAGTTCCAGAACAAAAAAAAAGTATCTCCCTAAGGCTTTGTATGATTTGTTGTTGCTCTTGCTGACGCTTTCACGATTCAGCTAAAGCTATACCTTTGAAACGAGGCCAGGAGAAGTCTTCTCCTGTGAATGTTCGTTTCTTGTTTTTTTTTTTCTTAACCAAGAAATCATCCACCATTCCTCCTTCCTCGCTTTCTTCTCTCACATCTAAGCGCCACCCATGCCGCCTATGCTGCACTTTCGCTGAGTAGTCGTCGTATTTCTTCTACTCGTCGCTATCATCATGACTCTACTCACAGCTGAGCAGACGCCTCCAGCTTACACACACACACACACACACACACACACACACACACACATATATATATATATATATATATATACATATATATATATATATATATATATATATTCTCCGACTTTTTGTCTCGTCTCTGCTACACTTTCTTTTCGGACAGTGGAGCAAAAGCAAAGCAAAAGCAAACCAAGCGGACGTAGAAGTACAGGATGTACACAGCTACAACACTCTAGTCTATTTTTGCTCCTCCGGGAAATAGCGCGAAACAAACGCACCGCGTACAGTGACGCGTTCGCAGGGTCACTGGCGTCGCAAGGCGGGTTGTAGTTGTTTCCTCGCTCGCAAGCCATCTCGGTGTGTTCCGTTTAGATACGGTTAATTTTTGGTTCTCTCTCTTCGGGCTCTTTCTTTTTTGTCTGGCTCGTCATCTATTGTTTTCCCATGACTCTTCGCCTTTCGTTGGCTCAAAAAGCAGTCAAAGCCGTCTTGTGCTTTTTGAGGACTACAGGTCTATGTGAACACCTTTACCTTTGCTGCACACGCATCAGCCCATTGACGGACAATGCTTTTTTTGTTCTCTTTCTCTTCTCTTTCCTCTTTCTCTCTCTCTCATCTTTATGTCCCCCTTCTCGTCCCCCAGCGTAGAGTAGCAAACCAGGCACGTGCCTAGTTAACCTCTTCGCCTTCTCTCTTGTTGTTCTTGTCCTTTCTTCCTTCCGGATAAGCATTTTCGCGCACACGCCATAAAAAGAAATGCTGAGTATTCCCTCATCCCGCACCCTAGGTGCTCTTCGTATACGTCATTAGGCAGAGTCCGCTGCGTCGGTTAACGCGAGTTGTTTACAACGGTAACAGGACACGTTGCCGCTCACTCTGCCTTCGCTATGCCTTCTCTATATCTCTTTTTTTCTCTCCATCTTTTGATCTTCGTTCAAGTTTCCTCCCAGTGTGTTCACATCTCTTTGTCCTTCGAACTCCGGAAACTTGCGTAGCCCTGTCACCGCAGGAACAAGCTTGTAAGCCTCTTTCACTAGCCCTCATGCACGTCATTTAATTCAGCCGAGAGTGTGCGCGAAGCTCCATTCTTTCATCGTTCTTTCTCTCTATTCCTCTCGTTTCGTGATTCCGTTAACTTTTTCTTACACCTGCCACTATATGCGCCCCGCAAGCTACGCACCTATTCACGTGTTTCAACGTCGGATGTTAGTTTCCAGCTCGGCATTTCATTTCAAACGTCGGTGCTCTACGAAGCCGTTCTCCGCACTTCGGTAACATCCACAGCAAAAAAAAAAAAAAAAAAGCCCTCGCAATTCGCTTTCCCCTTCGAAGCTGCGCGTAGTCAGTTCACTGACCTCAGCGGGAGAATACGTCACCCTTGACGTGTAGGTACTTTTTGTCGCCTAATTCTCCATTCTCGCCTCGCCACGAATGGCCGGAATGCGCTGAGATACGGCAAACTACGTCTTAACATCTTTTCCTCTTACTTTCTTCTGACGAAAAAAAAAAAGCGACCTGCTACGACTGAAACGGTATGAAAGGTGTGTAGAGCGGAGCACGCGTGCATTGACATTAAAGAACGTTGGACAGCAGCGACGCTTTCGGCGTTTGCACAAGCAGCACCATTCATTTTCGTCGTCACTGCACCGTCCCGTTAATTTACTCCTTCAGCGCCGCGAAAGAAACTAATGAACCAACTAATGTAAAAGATGCAAAACGCTGCACTTCGAGTACCGCGAAGCGCGCTTTTAAGTATAGGCCGCGGAAAGGTAGGCACTACTTCTAGATGTTTTTATGTGTTTTATTCGCGTTTTTGCTTTGTTTGCAGAATGAGGAGAACAGTGTTTTGCCTCGCTCCCGCATCGAGTCAAAAAAGTGCGTGGCGTGAGGGAATTAAAGGAATATTCAAGCTGCCTAAACGATCATCGTATAGGTGTAATTTAAGCCTGAATTCTTGTCGCGTGTGACTCAATGGCACCTGTTCTTCGAATACGGTTTTCCCTATGTTAAACAGCAGCATGAAGGCGCCAAGTGTTTTCAATAAGTATTGCCTAATTATTGATGTGTGTTCGCACGCTCGAACGAATGCAGCTCTCAGAGGCATTTAGACACAGGGCATTGCAATTTTACCCCGTCAAATATCGACTTGATGAACTCCATCGATGATATAGGCGAAATCTCAGGTGTTTCTGAAATCTAAGTAAACCAAGACAACGCTGATGCAGCTGCTATGCCACAGAACTTGTTTCTGATATTAACTGAGCAATTTTCATATGTTAGCCTCATAAACATTCATACGCTAAAATTATCAGATTCCTATATCAGAGACAATTGTTACTAGGCCAGATGCCGCGCCTTTTACTAAATTTTATATCGCTGTGATAATTGAAGGCCTAGCAAACTGTTTAAAACCAATTGCTCATGCACGTTCTAACAAAGCACGCGTAAAAAAAATGACTTAGCAGCAGAACATTATGCCTAAACTGATAAACCCAGCAGATATTGAGGATGCCTACGAACGGGGGAAAGGCGCAGCAACGCTCATCAGCTACATGAAAGTGCGTAAAGCATTATATACCGGCCATGGTTATTATTGATCGCATCATTGTGTCAGTAGTTTGTTCGTCTAATAACTTTAGGGGAATAAAACGTTGAACAACAAATATTATATCTTCGTTCATACGCAACAGTACTACCACTCGATTTTAATTCCACGGCGCTAGTATATGCAATATTTCTAGCTTTCTTATTTTCTATTCTTGATTACACTCGCACGAATCGAGTCCGCAGATGGTATCAATATGAGCACTCGCTCCACTGAGCTCATGGTTAGAAAGAAAAATCTAACCTTCTGTTGCAGCTATGGCTAACCCTAAAAGCATCGTGCCAAGCCGTTTGATTCGCGTGCGATGTCATAAAAAAAGTAAATGAAGAGTTGTTAATGTGGCTGAAATTCGTTCACACTTACTAGCTCGCTCAGGAATCGGTCGAATTCCGAACAACCTAGATTCAACCATGGCACTGCTGTGAAAATTTCAAAAGAACACCAAAAACAGTGCTGTTTCGGCACTGATACTATCAGAATGAATTGTTGCAGTACACGCACCATAAACAAAACCCCTGCGACCACCCCCGTTATTTTTTAACTAATGACGCGGATGTGAACCGAGACGTAACGACGCTGTTCATTGATTTCCTTCCCTTTGAACACCAAACGTCCTTACAGTCGTTTCAAACGCACGCACACACACGCACACACACACACACACACACACACACACACACCACGCTGCGTTAGAGAATGACAGTTCTAATTCTTTCCTCGATCTCGGTCGATTGATATTAGGCTCTGAAACAACAACGAAACAGATTTTATTCAGGCTCAATATATTATAACGGAACAATAACACGCAGTCATTTGCTGAAATCTATCTATCTTTCTATCTACCTATCTTTTTAAATGCGAAGCAATTCTTAGCAAGCTTCGGCGACTTTGAGCGTTTCTATCTATCTATCTATCTATCTATCTATCTATCTATCTATCTATCTATCTATCTATCTATCTATCTATCTATCTATCTATCATCCTTAGAGGAGCAGTGCAACACTGGGCCATAGTAACACGTTGCAATGAAGCCAACCTTATTTATTTCTATTATGTTAATGCAAAGACTTCTATCCACGAACGCTAGCTGGTCAGACAAATATCGAAATTAAACACATTGGCTATTATTCTAGAAGCATGTTGTCTTCCTGCTGTCTAGAGAAAGGGAGAGTTCAAAGAACAATCTGTTATGAATTATTGCCATATTTATTTCTTGATTTACTTTGATGTTAGCAGTTTTGAGCGGTAACAGGCATTTCCTTTCATATAGAACATGTATACCCAGAAACAAAACCAGCGAACCGGCTCCCAACCAAAGAGAACGTACCACAAACAAAAGAAATGTAGGTTATTTCACTAAATTCACTAGAAGCAGCTCGAAACAAAGATAATGTAAGACTAACCGAAACAAGCTATATCTGTCTCACGTAGGCGCAGAGGCGACGATTCACAAGAGACCTCGCGAGCCGTGAATGTATAGTAGGCACACTTTATTTACTTTTGCACTTCCAGAACTTTCAACTAGGGTAAAATGTACATGCGTATCTCTAAACTCCTCCTGTGAACGTATACACGCCCGGCTGCGTAAATGTTTCAGTACTTTAACGCCGTTGAACATGCCCTAACTCGTTTTCAAACTTACTCCGCTCTGAGTGCTTTGTGAGAGAACCAGAACCTTCATTTCTTTGTGCTCCTTGTTGAGAAATACGGCAACTATGGCACTAACACCGTTGTCTCCTGGTAGTACCAATACGCGCTCACCAAAGAGAAAGATGCCTCGGGATGTTTTGTTCTACTAGTTCTTCGTGTGGGTAGAAGGAAACAGCGCACCCTGAAAAGTAGATAGAAGAGTTACCTCACATAATTCAGCCACAAGACCCCATTTAGGGGCCTAATTTTGTACGATGGTGAAAACAAAAGTACGCCAAGCGAGCTTGCACGCTACACCGGCAGTTTCTGTCTACTTGGAAATTGAAGCAGCTGCGCTACTTTTCGTTTTTTTTTTTCATACGATTGCAAAATGAAATGGTCTTAGCGAACAAGATAGGAAGGCAGCGAATTATTAACAAGCGTTGTGGATGAAGTAAACATATATATGACGTGAGGAGCACCGCCCCACAGAAACTGTAAGTTATTTCAGCCCAAGGCACAATTATAAAAGGACCTGAAAGGACAACGGCTTTTCGTTTATGTTTATAGCAGGAAAAATAAAATAACAAAGGCCGTCGCGGCCGAATAGCGTTAAAAATGAAATTCTTCACTGGGAGGTTTTTAGCGAGGTCGATCTCATTTATTTTCGCAAACTAAGGCCCACTTCCCGAAACACCACTGGTCCAGCGGTCACCAATAAAGCACTAGCACTGCCTTCTGATAGAACTCAATCAGCACGTTTCCTTACACACATAAGCACGCATTTACAGAAAGCAGGTGGCTTTCTCTGTTGCACGTCACGCACCCATACCAACTACGCGTCACCATTACAGCGATTCCCATTTTTGTCCCCACTCTGCCGTCATCGGACGGCGTTCAACCAGTGACGTTGCGAGGAGTTTAGGCCAGGCGCAGCAACTGTCACGTTTCTTGCGATGTGTTTAACACGGGAGCATACATCGCGACTGTTCTGTTCCTTGCTAGTGCTTTTTCGTAGTTTCTTGCGGCCGAGAAAGAGGCATTTATTGTGTTAAAAGACGAAGAGCTAGCTCTCAAGGTTCTGACCTCCTACTCGCCCTTAGGGAAGGCAAATGAGTATAAGGTAAAATAGCGTTCTGGTTATGAGGCTGAGGATGGCAGGATATGACGTCAAAGAGCTCCGGACACTTCAAGAAAATAATCGCCAGCTGGACACTGGGCACAGCTAAAAAATGAACGTCATCTTCGGGGATTTTACGTTCGCAAAACCACGATGTAATTATCATCAACGCCGTAGGACGGCTGCGAAAATTTCGATCATCTGGTGTTTTTAACCGTGCACAGACATTGTCCACTACAGGGGCCTCTATATCATTCTGTCTCCATCAAAATGCAAATGCTGTGGTCGGGATCGAACACGCGACCTCGGAGAAGCAGCCGAACACCGGAACCACTGCACAACCACGGAGGACTAAAAACTTTAAAGAGGGCTTGAAAGATGCCACATAATGAAAAAGTAGCACATAATAAGCGCCGTATCTATGCGTTTCCTATATTGTAATGTGTCCTTTGTGCACATTTCATGGTTTTTATCTGTGTACCAAATCCTCCAAGCGTCCGTTTTAACATTTCGCGTACTTTTTTTTAACCAGCCAAGCTGTAACGTGCGGCCCCAGTGTTTTTACTGGGTTAATCTCGATGGTTCATTAAAAGATTTTTCAATCAGTGATTATGTTTGTTGGCTACAACTAATGTTGCATCTTTTTGGCCATAACCATAGATTATATCTTAGTCGGTCTTTGCATCCTATGTGTTCACCTCATTTTTAGTGAAGCATAAGTGAGTAGCGGGGCTTGGCCATTTTTTAGATGCGGAGCAGCTCTTGCTCGCGATTATGTCACGCGCCCATAGTCCACACTCACTACGCATGCGCGACTCTCCCCTTTCCTCTCTCCAACAGCTGCGCGGTACTCTCTCCACTTTTCTCCTACCACATAAAGCCCCTACCACCTGCTTGCGCCAACTCCCTCTGTTGCTTGCGCTCGCTCCCCCACTGCGCTAGGGTGTCCCCTCCTCTACCCTCTCTCTCTGCTCTCCTACGCTTCCCCTCTCCTACCTCACTACGCCGACGCAGAGAACGCCTGCTAGCGAATTTTTCGATGAAAAAAAAACTGACTGCTATCACTGCACAACCACGATGCTCCGCATCAGGCCAGTGTCCTCTTCGGTTGGATGGTGTAACTTTTGTGGGATATATGCACTGAGAGTTGCTTGGGACTTAACGAATTTCGGCTTCGCCTCGCCCTGGAGAGGTTCACTGTAGATCTGATCAGGCTGTAAACTGAAGCAAAGATTTGAAGAGAGCTTGGAAAATATTATACCATATGCTGCCGACAACGGTCTGATCGGGCCCGTAGCCAGGAATATTTTTTGGCAGAAGGGGGGTGGAGGTGGAAGGGCACTTTTCGAAGGCTTTGAGAAACACCTAGTTTCATTATTTATTCTCGGTAAAACACCCCCCAACCATTTGAATTTTGAGAAGTCGGAGGGGAGATGGCTCATAGGGCATTCTCCTACGGGCCTAGATCCGCACAAATTACCAAAAGGCCATTTTCTGTTAATCATTGATGAACAAATTTTGACAAATGTCCTGTCAGTGGTGGTCCTTGAACAGCTTATCATGGCCGTGTAATGCGAGTATTGAACTATATCTACAGTGCTTTCGCAGAAATAACCAAGGGAGTACGTGACTGACTTGGCTAATGCCTGGGCGCTCTCTTTCACATAGCTGTTCCATGTCGGTTTCAGTATCATTTTTAGTGCAACTACGTATCATAGTAGTGATAGATGGCTCGCACATATGAATGCTCGATCCGCGTCGGAAATTGGTATTGCACAGTAAGCTATCGTCAAAAGCAGCGTTGTAAACAATGCAAGCTTCTTTACTTACCCTTTTCTTCGATGTCTCCAATGTTGTACAGAAACGAAATTCGGTGCATTATTCACTGATTGGAGCAAACCAGCCTTTTAATTAATTTCATCAGTAGAACAATCTTTCAGTTGCGGTGTACGTTTAGATAACACCCACGGCTTATTTGGATGCATTCGCATTAGGTACACCATTGCCGGTCCAATTCTTTCCGGCGAGACTCTCTTTTCCTTCACGCGGCAATCGTAGCGAGATCTCTTTTCGCCTGAGGAACACACCCCTACAACCGCGGAACGAAGAATGCGATACCCGACTAGCTAAGTATGGGCGGAAAACAATAAATAAACGGTGCCTTCATATTGTATCTTGCGTGCACCGCAGGTATCGTATGCTTTTCTACTGTTTTTTTTCTTTCAGTCATGGTACCGCTGCCTCGGAACACAAACCCAATTTTTTTCCCGCACACCCCGGTCGACCACCAGCCCGCCTCCCGTTGACCCTTCCGTTACCCATCGCGTCTGCCTCGGGTGATTCCATGACGTTTCCTATCTCGCACCCCCTGTTTTCGTCTCCTCTCTCTTTCGCGTTTCTCGTACACGCCCAACAGTTAGACCGTGTCGCGGCTAATGGCGGCCTAAATGACTTCGCCGATCCGCTGCTGGCACCCGCATCGCGATACGCTGCAACTCAGCTTCTACCCCGGTGCCCTTTACCTTACACGGCCTTGGCATCTCTCCCTCAACGCAGCCACACAACGCGCACACATGGTTGCCTCCGAAGACGTCTGCCAACAAGAACAGAGCTAGGCCTACACACAACAGACGACGAACGGCTGCCATCGTCTGCTCCTGAAATAGAGCTAGGCCTACACAAAACAGACGACCAAACAAAAAGGTCCAAATGTTTCGCAGAGAAACAAGTGCGGAACCAAAAGGAAGGGCGAATCGGTTAGAAGACAACTCTAGTCATGTTCGTCCGAGCGCCCTTATTCCCGCATTCTGTGTCTTTCGAAGCTACGGTTGCCCCTGTTGGTAGCCGCCTCACGGACGCGATGCGATGGCTGCCACATCAGTTGTGGCTGTTGCTTCTCTTCCTTTGTCACTTTATGATTTGCTTTCCTTGGCTCTCCTTCCTCCCGTGGTGCTGTGGGACCACCATGTTCTGTGCCGTCCACTTCCATTTTCGCTTGTGCTTGCGACAGTTTCCGGCCCGTCCATCGGGTTCTGATTACGCCTTGTGTTTAGATTGGGCGGCAATCTGCGCAGAAGCTCGGTAGAACCGAGCTTCGTTGTTAGATGGGTTCATTAGGGCTTTAGTGATGGGACCATTGCTAGTGTGTTGGCAATGGCCCGCCTTGTTTGGGAATTAGAAGTTCGGCCATGACTTTCTGCGGAAGTTAAAGCTGTGTGTTAAGAACGAGTGTAGCAATCCTGCTAAGAAAGCGCAAATGACTTAAGATGGGTTGGTAGCCCACTAACCCGGCGTTTTCTTTCAAAATAAAAAAATTTAGATATATCGAATGAACAAAAGCTGGTCGAGCTGTTGCTTTGTTATGTTTGTTTTGCATCAGCGCGAAAAAATTCAATGTCACCTCTCTTCTCAGAAGCAGGACAAAATAGTGTCTTACTGCAAATTTGTTTGATTTCTTATTTTTCTTATCGCTATATATAGTCAACAATTGCGATTGGTTTCGTCGCTGAAGAGCTAATTCAAAAATAACTTCCTTGAATACACCCAGATTTCGATCTGCCAAGGGTGCTTTTCGGCGGTACTTTTTTCAAAATTAATCTGGAAGAAAAGTTGTGCATAATGCGTGATAATTCTGAGGACACAAAATATATCCGCCGTGCTGTTACGTCGTAATAGGCTGGTTAACATGCGTATTTGTAAATCAGGGTCAAAAGCACACTTCAGCGAATGGAGCCCATTAAGTATAGATGCGGCCGCATATATCTGTTGACTTTAGTTATTTCAGTAATGTTCTCGTTGTTGTTTTTTTTTTGTGCCTTCCAGGCTTATGCCCTTGGTCATAGAATATTGCGTGTTTAGAAAAATGGGGTGCAGCAAAATGGTCCCGAGTTCTGGTGATTGAAACACATCTGGAGGGGGCATCTTTGGGTGTCATAGCGAGCGCAGCTGCACAGGACATGTTTAATGAGATCTTCAATTCCAAAGGAGTCGTATGTGGAGGTGTACGCCATTTGTATGTCAAACTAAACTTGCACAACACCCCGGGCAAGTAAATGGTAATGCAAGCTGTTGTAAATCCACGAAAAAAGGCGTATTAAACCTGCAGCTCACTTAATCTTCATCGATGTAATTGCGCTGCTCTGCCTCCCTCATCAGCACTATGTTACCGCAGCAGATACTCCTACATTCGACTTACGTCACCTGAAGATTACACTCACCCAAGTCTGACGGATACGATCTGTCTGATGGCCACCTTCTCATTGCCTAATGCTTCCTCTCGCGCTGGCGCGTGAACAACCAACCACGGATAATTAAACCTTTGCGCACGCAACACGAACACACAAATGAACCGACTAGGCTGCCTTTCCGTATTACTGCTACGAATGTTCTGAGAAGGTCTATCTGTGTCATCATTGCTGATCGATCAACATGGCGCTTATCATTCCCAGTGACCGCCTATTGGCACAGACAGCGAAGGAACGGACGTATTACCTGTGTGGGCATGCGTTGGTCGTAACCGCGTTTTGTGCCTGATAGCCACACTGACACGGCGAGCAAGGAAAACACTTTCACGTCACAAAACGGCTGTCGATGGATGAAGCTCGATCACTTTGAGCAAAGAAATAAACTTCAATGGAAACAATGTAATTACAGGGGTTTGACGTCCCAAAGTGACCATATGATTTTGAGAGACGCCGTAGTGGAGGGCTCCGAAAATTTCGACCACCTGGGGTTTTTTAACACGCAACTAAATCTAAGCCCACAGGCCTCAAGCATTTTGACCTCCTTCGAAAATGCAGCTACCGTGACTGGGATTTGATCCCGCGACTTGAGTGTCAGCAGCCGAGTGCCTCAGCCACTGACCACAACGGTAGGTACTGCATGCTGCAAAGAGAGAAATAAACGACAACATAATGCTCAACTTGCTACCTCAGCGGGGCGGACCACAAGCTGAAAACGTTAAAAATTAGGACGTAAAATTTGGAAGGTACAAGTGGGCAATATATAGAAGCGCTTGAAACAAGATAAAATGATTGGTTGAAATTTTGCAGCAAACTAAGATAAAGAAATTTCAAGGTACGACACGATGCCATCCGATGACACCATCACGCAAAGCCATTGTCAAGTCACGATCATGCCACAAATGAAGCTGATCTAGAACGTCATGGCGGCGTCACATGGTTCATCACGTGATACAGATTTTACGCGTTACTCGCGTTCACTGCCGACGTCGTATTTCGTGTTTGATAAAGCATCTAAGGCTTTCCCTATAATCATTCCTAATGTAGCCTCTCCGCAGCTGTAACACGAACATCGTCCTCACAAAAGTTCGGCTATGTAGCCTTTTTTTTAAATTTCAGGTTCTTCCGGATCTTCATTCGTCATAAACGCAGCGAAATGCGAATTCCATAATCCGAAACATTTTCTGCACCTAGTCGTGCGGGTTTCATTTTTAGGGAGTACAAACACGAAGAATAGGAGAGAGTGCACCGAGAGAAAGCACGAGAGGGGCACCAGACTTCATACGGCGGCTCCTTCGAATGCCGTCCCAACGAATTACGACTTCGTCAGAGAGAGGAGGGAAGCACATTTGAGCGGGTATGAAACACAATATAGCTCGCCTCTTTAAGTGCTCGCTCGCAGACATGCCAACAATAGCGCCGCGTGCAACTCCGCCGCGTATTGTACGAGCCCACAAAAGGAGCCGGCACCAGTGACAGCCAGGTTTTCAATTCGAGAAGAAAGCACTCGCCGAGCCAACGGGCGAGCCGTGAACTATGAACCTCGCGCATTCATCTGTTACGAGTGACGACATTTGAGAACTTCTTCTATTTTTCAGATTCAAGGCGCGCCATCCATCTCTTCACGTTATTTTTTAAATGGTGGGGAAGAACGTTTTACGGTTAACGTACTCTTCAGAATCTTGAGGTTGAAGTATACTAATGTTTGACGCACGGCTGACCACACTTGGCGTAACTTGTTCCGACTCGAAGACTGTGGGTTCAATTCCCACTGATGGAAAAAAGGGTTTTTTAGATGTGAAGCATTTCTTTGCGCGCTGCAAGCACTTTTAGTATCTATCTATCTATCTATCTATCTATCTATCTATCTATCTATCTATCTATCTATCTATCTATCTATCTATCTATCTATCTATCTATCTATCTATCTATCTATCTATCTATCTATCTATCTATCTATCTGTCTGTCTGTCTGTCTGTCTGCCTGCCTGCCTGTCTGTCTGTCTGTCTGTCTGTCTGTCTGTCTGTCTGTCTGTCTGTCTGTCTGTCTGTCTGTCTGTCTGTCTGTCTGTCTGTCTGTCTGTCTGTCTGTCTGTCTGTCTGTCTTACTGTCTGTCTGTCTGTCTGTCTGTCTGTCTGTCTGTCTGTCTGTCTGTCTGTCTGTCTGTCTGTCTGTCTGTCTGTCTGTCTGTCTGTCTGTCTTTCCGTCCGTCCATTCGTACGTACGTTTGTCTATCTATGGTTCTATGGTTAAACTTTTTCAGTTAGGGTTTAGGGGTGCTTTCGGGTCTTTGTTGGCGAATTTCCTCCAAGGCAGGCGTCAACTTGTATCCGTTGAGCAATCTCGCAGCGCGTTCCAAATCATCACAACCGGCGTTCCACAGAGATCAATTCTTAGTCCACTGCTATTCAATATTTTTGTAAATGACCTTCACAGCGTGATACCGGTTTCTATATATCAATACGCCGACGACACTGTGATCGTGAAGACTGCAAACAACTTTTATGAGGCGATTACTCTTCTTCAGTCAGCTGCCACTAAAGCCATGGATTGGTTTCGAGATAACCTTATTAATATAAATGTGTCTAAAACTAATCTAATCTGCCTCCACAATCCATTGAAGAAAGTAACCCTTGACTATCCTTTCATTTTGCATTGTTCTGACTGTTCATCCTGCTCTTGTAGTCCATTACAGTATTCATCTGTCGTGAAATACCTTGGCTTATACATTGACAGCGACCTTTCCTGGAATAGTCATCTCGCCTATGTTTGCAAAAGACTTCGGGCTGTGTCATGTCTATTATATAACATGAGATACAACATGCCGTTTTGAGTACGTAAGATGACAGCACACGCTTTAGGTTACAGTATACTGCGTTACGGAATAAGCATTTACGGACACTATGCTGTCCGTTGGCGCAATAGAATAAACAGAATATTGCGTTCGATTTTTAAAAAATATATCTTACGACCTGAGCAATAATTCGGAGAAATAGATTTTCAAAACGCTGTTTATGCCAAACTTCAATGATCTGTTAATTCAAACGGTTGTTTTAAAACATTTCTGGTCCAAAGCATTCCTGGTTCTGTATGTTACTTCTCGTTCTTTATGGCCTAAAGTACGTTACTGGAGGCCGCGGCGTTCAACGAAGTATGGAACTAGAATACGAGCCCATTATGTATCAACCTATTTCAATGTACTTTCCCCCAGCATCTTTCGCACAAAAACAAAATTCAAATTAAAGAAAGTGCTACGGCGTATCTGTCTACAATTGTAATGCATGTCGTGTGTTATTTCATATACACTCATTCGCAAGCATGATGCTGCACAATTATCCAGTGTGTTACTTTGCTTAAGAAGCATTTGCTCTAATTCTTTATTTTTTCCTTTACACCTTTTCACTTTCAATTGCTGTAACTATTGTATAATGCTTGTAACTATTGCTTTATGCCCTGTTGTTTCTAATCTTATATGCACGTTGTTTTTGTCCTATCATCCCTCTTAGGCCAATCTTGTAACGCGTCCGGTTTGTTTTGCTGTCTGCCAGGCTCTGCCACTCAAGCCACCAATTGGCTTTGGCAGGCCTAGTCACATGTACTGTTTTATTTGAAGAAATGAAATGTATTATTATTATTATTATTATTATTATTATTATTATTATTATTATTATTATTATTATTATTATTATTATTATTATTATTATTATTATTATTATTATTATTATTATTATTATTATTATTATCTATTTCGCCGCCAACGTCTGGGTGCTCTCATCATCACCCCATTAGGTTTGCGTAAACAAAAAGTAGTTTGGGTTGGTAAGATGGTTTGACGATTGTGACTCACTGGTCATGACATGAATGATGTCACAATTCCGTCGCGTACGCCGTCAAACACTTTCCGCCATAACCTCGGGTGCGTATGTGCCACTGGCATGCGGGTATATGCCACAGGTTATTGCACTTCGTATCTACCCAGGAATGTCGAGAACACACGAAAGTAATTTTAACGCTGAATGTAAAGACGAAATAAAAGAGTCCCAAGAAAAATCCAACGCCAGCATCCTGCGTGGCAACCAAGTATTCTACCACAGAGCCACATGAGGTCTCGCAACTGATTTTTAAATATACCGTAATGTTCGTGTAGCGTCCATTGAGGATGCTGTAATGGCTATCCAATTTTATAAACACTACTTATCTACTCCTATGATAGAGCCGTCACACCGGGTTAAGATCAACTGTAGTTAAGTGCAATGCACTGAAGGTGACTGACAGTTTCTATCAACCAAGGAACGGTACAAACAGAGATGGATTTTCAGTAATTGAACGACAACGAGTGGGCAAAGCAGTAGGTCCTAAGTTCTATAATGTCTAGTACAAAAAAGACGGACAGATGGACGGGCGGACGCATGGACGGAGCGACAGGTGCACGTATCACACGGATGATAGGACGCATGTACAGACCGACGGACGAACAGATGGACGGATGGACACACGAATGGTATGGGTGATCATTTATTGCGCTGTAGTGGAGTTTATTACACAAAATGTCGGTTGTCTACACATATGCTTCCGTTTTAGTTTTGTGGGGCGTGATGGACACCAACTATGTCGGCCCTAAGGAACTTTACCCTTAAAAGCTGGTATCGGCAGCGTTGGTCTAACCAACGCATACCATGAATATATTTGTCTCAGCATCGAACCCCAGCCCCCTTCATGGTAATCAAGTATTCTACCACAAAGCCACGCCAGGTTTCAGAACTGCTTTCCAAAGAGACCGCAATGTTCGTGAAACGTCATTTGTCGTTGCAGTGCAGGATATCCAGTATTATAAACAGTACATGCGCACCACTCGTATCATACAGCCGTCACGTCAGGTTAAGCGCAACAGCAGTAGAGCACCATCCACTGAAGCTCATTTATCTAGCAGTGTCCAGGGCTGCCATCCTCGCTGGCAGAAGTGCTACATATCAGCTTACCGCTTCTGGTGTGACTGAAACCCATGTGGCTTTTAGCATATTTACTCAACAGTAACCGTTCGAGTGTTTAGTGTACGTCTGTGTGTACAACATTTGTATATACTTCCAGTGTCGTTTCGTAACGTTTCGATCAATAAGAAAAACTACTATACAATCAAATTACCTCCGCACGCATCGTACAACAAGGATTTCCAGGGTACGTGGGATATGGCGAACTTTTTTTTTCGCTCAATAATTCATTTCAAATTATGTCATGATTGCTATGCAATCTATTTCTTTTGAGGCCTCTTGATTGTGCCTAAAAAAATACGCTCTTAAAAAATGCCCCATTTAAGTGCTTATACGACAGATACGTGTGTGGTATCTTTGTGAGTAAGCATTTCTTGGCTGACTGCAGGTTAAGTACTAGTTGATTGATATGTGGGGCTTAACGTCCCAAAACAACTATACGATTATGAGAGACGCCGTAGTGGAGGGCTCCGGAAATTAGACCACCTGGGTTTCTTTAACGTACACCTAAATCTGGTTAAGTACTAGTTACGGCACATACTTGGTTTAGGCGACAATGAAAGTGTGAACATAAATGCATGCGAAAAAAATTACTGCGTGAGCGAATTATTTTTTCAGGTATCTAGATTTTGAAACGGTCAGAGACTCAAAATACTTGCAAACAATTTGGAGGGTAACAAGTCAATCACGTGAATATTAGCTGAATTCTGTAAAAGCAACTACCGAATATATATATGTTCACGCTTTGCACACAAACCTAACCTATATATTTTTAATGTGGCTTTTAAGCTTGAATATCTTGCCTGATGCTGCCATTTATGCGTTCCATATATTTCGCAGCAGCATCGCCATTACGGCAAGGAGACGCTTATTTTATCTGTATAAAATTTTTTTTTTTCTTCGAGCACTAAGAAAGGAAAATGAAATCGCACTACCTTAGTCTGGAGACAGAATCAACTTGAAGAGATTCATACGGTGTCAACTCATAAACCGTCTCTGTTTCTTTTTATCTCTTATCCCTGTCTGGTAACATTATTTTGAGAACCTCACCATGATTTGAATTTTTTTATTCTTCAGCCCTATCAGTGCCATTACACCTGTACTTCATTAGATGTTAAGATAAACCAGTGTTCGCGTCTTCGCTAACTAATCTTCTGACATTCTTTCTTTTGCTATAGCATATACCGGTATAGAGAAACCAGCTACTCGATGGTCGTCTTTTAACGATAAAAGCACTGGCAGCACACGAGATTTTTACATGTTGTCTTTTTGCATTAAAAAAACAGTTGCACAAAAGAAACAATGGACATACTTTGTTATATTGCCAGACCGACAGATAATGATGATCATTTCTCCAAAACAAAATATAACAAAGGGCTTTCAGATCAAGGTAAAATACTCGAATATATGCCTTCACGTTCTTTGCAAGGACAAACCTTAATTTTCGTTTATATTCTTCAAATGAATTAACTTGCTTTATCATCCGTAAAGTGACTCCCAACACAACCATTACGCCTTCACTTGAACATATGAATAAATAACATGTTCTTTTTTATTTTTTTCTTTCCTGTCCTCTTGCTTCTAGAACTTTGGTGTGCTCGATTCCTCTGCCCTATACAGTGTAGCACGTACATGTCTGTATACATACCGGTAGAATTCTATGTCCTTTATTAAGAACCCTCCCTTTTACTCGTGTCAAGAAAGAAGATACGCTTTCTGGTACGCATATCCCAGGTACGTGTGATACGCTAAGAGCGGAGAACTGCAGACACTCTGTGCTAAGACTACTGCTTTCCTTGCGTCTTCCTAGGAAACGATTCCAAGAGTCCCTTCAAGCGATAATCACTACGCATCCATAAAAGCGCATCCATACTTGTGGAGCCTTAAAAGGAGGCTCCACAAGTACGCGCTCCCGTGTAGATGTGGGTCAGAGCGCAACAATTCTCCGAGTGTTTCAAGGACGACACGCCTCAACGTTCGTTCCAAAGCTGTAATGGTACCTCTCAACAAGCTTGTGTAACGAGCGGCGCGACGATAGCATTCAGAAATAAACAGAAGACACGGAGGTCGGTGCAGCGCTAAACGCACAAAAAGGAGGCACCACTCATGACTCCAAGGCACGTATGCCTTAGGAGAAGCACGAAGCACACGCACGGCTAAGGAAATCAACAGGCCAAGCTTGTTCGGGCACCCAGCTTCAAATTAGGCAATCATCCGGGACCCTTACGCGACATGTACGGACTCGCGCCGAGAAGCATTTTTTTTTTCTTTCGTTTACTTACTTCCCCTCGCGCCGCTTTCGTCTTTATTTCTGCGTTAGTGCTGCTCCTCGATCCCGGCAGTGCCGAGCAAGCACAAGTAAACACGACGTCCAGCGCGCTGAAGAAAAATTAATTCCCTCTTAGCGACCGGCCAGGCGAAGCAAACAAAAGTTCCCATTGAGAACAAGTAAAAGAAATAACGAGAAGAAAAAAACGAGGGCGATCAGGCCAGGGGCAATGGAGTCCGGCGGCACAGATACAGCTAAGCCGCACGGATGCGTGCAGCAGCACTCGCCGGCACCATCTCTCTTTCTCCGGGTGTCCGCTCACATCAGCTTGCACTCAAGGCGAACGGCACGTACCGCTGATCATTAGCGCGACGTGATTTTCCTCCCACCTGATTTTCTCTCCCTTCCTTTTCGACCGAGCCCTGCGTTTCCGAGCCGTGCACCAGTGGACATTGCCATTGTTTTCGGTTCAGTGATGCTCATTGTTATTACACGTACACACACGGGCACGGACGCATACACACGCACCCCCTCCCTCCTTCCTTTCGCCGGTCGGACCAACGCGCCGGCATCGGGGTTTCTCTCAGTAAGCTCATCATTCGTTCTTCATTACTTCTTTTGTGCTCCCCAGCGATCTTTTGCTGTCGCTTCGGTCGCTCGTCACGCTCGCCGAGCCAGCTGCCGCATGATTGGTCCTGCACGCCGGGAGCTGCTTACGCGAGCTGGATTTCGGAAACGGCACGTGCCCTCACTCCAACTTCCTTCTCAGCTCCTTCTCGAATTCAACCTCTTCCTCCTCCTCTATTTTTGGAGCCTCTGCGGCCCAGCTATCACACCACTCGCTGCAAAAAGAACTCACGCCCTGCTCGCTGTGCCGTACAAAGACGCTGC
This sequence comes from Rhipicephalus microplus, assembly GCF_043290135.1. Taxonomy (NCBI): domain Eukaryota; kingdom Metazoa; phylum Arthropoda; class Arachnida; order Ixodida; family Ixodidae; genus Rhipicephalus; species Rhipicephalus microplus. The sequence continues at coordinate 1,228,695 of NW_027464645.1, read as the reverse complement.
TGCGCCGCATTAGCGGAAGCGTCGTCGTCGCTCATCAGGCTGTATGACCACCCGGTCTCGAAGCACCCTGCCGCCTCCTTGTCCTTCGACTCCCCTTATACTCCCTTTCTTAATCCTCAAGCTGTCGCTTTCTCACACTTTTCTGAAGCTCATCCCTCTTTCACACTCAAGCTTGTTAAGGCTTTTTTTTTTCTCTTTTCGCACGCCAAACGTTATCCGAAAACTATATCTTAGTCTAATGGTGAAGCTATATTATTTTACTCAAAAAATCCTGAGGTTTCACTTTTTGTGATTTACTTGCTTGATTTCTTTTTACGATGCTGCCTGCGCATTACAGTCAACGTTAGGTCGGTTTAATTCTACGTGCCAGCATTGTGGCACGTGTACTTTGAAAGTTATGGGTAAAAAAACAAAACACGTCAAGCCTGTGCCGAACGCGCAGCAGAGTCACAGAGAAAGCTGAAAGAGCACCTTTTCAGACTCTTTATAGGACACAATTTGGGTGACTGCTACAAGCACACTTTCAGGGTACCCACTACGCAACAAATTATCCTGATTTTTGTGTTGTAGGGAGGTTATTCACTATGCCATCCTTCGTCCTTCTTCAGTAAAGCGTGGAACGCGCTACACACTTGCAAGGGAATTTGTGCAATTTATCGATGCTGTGGCTTGCGACGATGAAGACTTGTGTCTAGCGCTGTTTTATAGGTTGCACCATGCGATGACCCACTCGTTACTAAATTCGCATTGTATGACGCCTGGCTGTTTCATTGCTGTTTTAACGCGATAGCGTTGAAAAGCTCGTATCGCGGAAATTCTAGCGTCAGTGTCGGCGTCGGCATCGTTGGTTGTGAGCAAAAAATCATCACTTTATGCAGGAGCGAAACATTGAGAACGACGCAATCAAAATAAATAAATGATAAAATATCCTGAAACAGAGTGGGGACCAAAACGCGGTTGCTTGGGTCCGAGTGGTGACCGAACACGGGTTGTTAGCGTGGCAAGCGGATGTTTTACTTCACGGCTATGCCTCTACTAGAAAAACAGTGAAAAGAACTTCCTCTGCTTGCAAATGCAGGGAAAGTAGCTTTCATGCTTCACAAACACACGCGTCCTGTATACATGATTCACAACGCAACATCAAATATAGCAGTAATAATGCGTGGTATAGCATCCATTCCCAACTGGCGTTAACACGTGTGATTATCATAATGGCTCCATGGTTGAAAGCCGGTACCCCAACTACTAAACATACACACGCTACTGCACCTATTACCCTAAGGCCACGCAGTGGGTGCACAGCAAATTCGAAAAAGGTTTCATGCACTGATTGAAGTACGCGCTAAGAACAGGATGTCACCATCACGTTCAACTCCTAAGGGCGAAGCTTTAGGGTCCCCTAATTTTCAAAGCCCTTCATTGAACACCATTGCGATTCCTTTTCCGACATGAAACCTGCCTAGGGTCCGTTTGCGCTGAAGTTACAAGCACTGGCATAGCTCAGGGCTGGCACGCAGGGAAGGTGGGTTCGAATCCCGTTATGTACTTATGTACTTCTTTTTCACTTTGCGCGATGATGGTTACGGGCACCAGCAGTGGTGGCACACGAGACACTTGTCGAAATATCATAGCAGCTTTCGCTGTGAAAGACAGTAAGTGCGTGAGCATCACGGACTACGCTTATTAGAGGACTGACGAGAAAAATATTCAACCAGTTTCACGCTGAAAAATACCATTTTACAGCCAAGTTATGAGCGCGCGAGTGTATGGGCGGGGGGGGGGGGGGTAGAATGAGATAGTTAATTGTCAATGCCTAAATAATATTAACAACATTATTCATTATTGCAATTCACATATTTCTTTATTTTCTCCTCACTCCTCAATCTAAGCACGTGCCCTGTGCAGATACAACAACAACAACAACAACTACTACTACTACTACTACTACTACTACTACTACTACTACTCCCTCCACCACTACTACTGCTACTACTAACTACTACCACTATTTATTTACTAGTAGTATATACATATAAGGAAGGGTGGGCAAAAGAAAGAAGAGGGCAGCGTGGATGAATTCAGCGTCGCCACCCGCCTGCCCACTTGCCGATGCCACTGCCTCTTCTGCCCCCACGCACTTCCAGCTTTTGCGCAGTGCGTGTCAGAGTCCCGCGCCCCGTTCGTGTAGTAATCAAAGATCGATCTCTGGCTTGGTCGCTGGCTGGTCGAAGGGGAAATAGATTCCAGTCCGGGATCGTTATGAGAGCCTCTCCCGACTGAGATCACTCGCTTTACTCGCTCGCTTTTGGATTTTACTTTCAGTTTCTTGCTTTGAGTTATTATTGGCCTAAGCATACCTTTGATTGATTTATGTATACATGGTCATGCGGGTCTTCTCATTTCCTACGACGCAAGTTATCAAAAAACAAATAAAAAAAGGGGGGGGGGGGGCTTGAGCGAGCGATAGAGGTGCATACCGAGACGCCTGAAAGGAACTACGTCCAGATTGATTCGTGGATTTTTGGAACGACTATTCTGATCATCCGCTCCCTAGTGTAAACTAAACAAAAGTGAACAACAATAAAACCAGAAAAAAATATGAGTATCGTCGTCGGTGAAACTGGCTCCACATCGCTAATGCTCTAGAAGGGACTTTAAATTTGAACCAGTTCCTTCTTTTTTGTTCTCTAAAGCAATCGACCAGTTTTGCAGAAATCAGTCGAGAAAAAAGTGAAGCCTGCAATCGAAAGAAGAAATGATATAACAAAGCAATAAGAGTTTCATTCCACCGAGGATCTTCAATCAATTGTAGAACTGCGCGTATTATTTTTCGCGGAAACATTATCTCTGTATGGATATCTACTTCTTGAAAGCCACGTAAAAAAAAAAAAGCTGTGCGTATTCCAGTAAATGGGAAGATTACCAAATTGCGTGAAAGAACAATTTTATTTTTTTCCAACTGCTTGTGGTGAAATATTTATGTCTCGACGCCAAACAAGTTTACAAGCCTGCTGTGAGCTATAACTGCCGATCTCAATACACACACACACACACACACACACACACACACATATATATATATATATATATATATATATATATATATATATATATATATATAAAATTATTACTTACCCGCAGTATTACCATTATTGAGGCAAAGCACGCTCTACAGGCACTGTTTTGGTGATAGTGCAAGGAACGTCGAGTCCGAGAAATTAGAAGCTCAATTCAGAGAAATGACAAATATATTCCTTGTACTGCCACAAAATCAGTGCTTGGAGAGCGTGTTTTGCCTCAGTAGTAGTAATAATGCGGGAAGTATTGATTTTTAAATTGTTTCCGCAACATATATATATATATATATATATATATATATATATATATAAATATATATATATATATATTGCCACAGGCATGGAACGAGGTTTAGCCATGCAAATGCGAGTATGTGCCATGGTGTGAAAGAAGAAGAGGACGGTTGGTGTGTGATCGTGCTCTAACGTTCGGTTCGACTCGACGTCCAGTGCTGCTCCTGTGAACAGACGTTCTGGTCGTTCTGTGATCACGTGACATTTTCTGGTGGAGGTGCGGGGTAATGTTGTATGCACTGCAATCAGCAGCAAGGTCCCGACACCAGTCGCGACTTGGAAGAACCAGCTGACCTACGGCGTAGCAGGCGACAACTAGGCCTACCTCGTGAATTCGGACCATTTCCACAACTCGGCAGTACTATGGCTAGTGCGGGAACGCAAACCCAAGAAACATCAACGCTGCCTCCTCCATGGTTCTTCAACGTCCCGCGTACTCCGAAGCCGTTCCACGGTGACCCTTATGAGGACGTCGACGCCTGGCTTGACGACTACAACCGTTGCGGCAGCGTCAACGAGTGGAACGCGCAGCGAAAGCTTCGGTATGTCTACTTTTATCTCGAGCACTCTGCGCGCACTTGGTTCGAAAACCATGAAGCCACTATGACAACCTGGCCAGAGTTTTGCAACTAGTTGCGAAATACCTTCCGAAGCTCTGACCGAAAAGAGCAAACGGAACGGCTTCTCAATTTCCGAAACCAGCGTCCGAACGAGAGTGTTGCCATGTTCGTTGAGGACATGACGCGGCTCTTCAGACGAGCCGACTCTTCAATGACGGAAGAGAAGAAGGTGCGCCTCCTAATGCGGGGAGTGAAACAGCAGCTGTTCGCGGGACTAGTGCGGAACCCTCCCAGTACTGTAGAGGATTTCCTCCGCGAAGCCACGACAATGGAGAGAATGCTAAGGCAGCGTTCGTACCAGTATGAGCATCCTGGCAGTCTTTCGTCAGTGTCGTCGGCCCTACCAACACCTGACGTCACGACTGTAAAAGACCTGACGGAGCTCGTGCGCAGTATTGTGCGCGAGGAGCTGCGAAAGCTGCACTTGGTGTCTTCTCCGCCCTATGTTGCTGCTCTAACGGATGTCGTTCGCGAAGAGGTCCGGCAGCTGGTGCACCCCATGACGACTCTGCGTGCAGCCGAAGTCCAACCCATGACGGCCCCGCGTCCAGCCGAAGCTCCACTATTAACGTACGCGGAAGCACTACGTACTCCTGCACAGGCTGTTGGCTATCCGTCCCGTTCGTCTACCCTGCAGACGGCACCGTCGTTCTACTCGGGACCACCGCAGTACGGCAACCCACCCCTTACACGGAAATCCAGTGTATGGCGTGCTCCCGACAACCGGCCTCCATGTTATCACTGTGGTGAACCAGATCACATCTACCGTGAGTGCGCCTACAGGCACATGGGTCTTCCCGACTTTCGTCCGGATGCTCGTCGACCCAGAGATAGTGAGCGGCCCCGTGCTATCGCCGAAGACTTGGCAAGCCAACGATCCTCAACCCTTCCGCGTCGCCAATCCCGCTCACCATCTCCATGGCGTTCCACGTCACCTGGCCAACAATCAACCTTTTCGGACGTCCTTGCAGGAAGATCGCCTAGATCCACAAGCCCGCGCCGGGGAAACTAAGAACAGCGACCTCTGGGGGTGAGGCCGCTGTTGATCGACCGTTACAAGACCCTCCCCCGATTTGCCTGCCGACATCTGACGACATTCTTTCACCGACGTGTGCCATCGACGACAAATGGGTTTCTTCTCGTATCTCTGTTCTTGTCGACAACCACCCGCTGACCGCTCTGGTACATACGGGTGCCGATTATTCTGTTATAAGCGCTGACCTCGCTGCACAGCTAAGGAAGGTAACGACACCTTGGGGACATGGAACCAACCTCCGGACTGCGGGAGGTCACCTACTGACACCGCTAGGAATGTGCACTGCCCGCCTCCGAATTCGTGAGTCGACGTACATTGTTTCCTTCGTTGTATTGCGCGAATGCTCCCAAAACCTGATTCTCGGAATGGATTTTCTCCGCGAGCATCGAGTCATTATTAACCTTCGCGACCGGCTCATAACGTTATCTAACGACCATACAGCCCTACAAAAGGATGCAGTTGCGCCGACCACAACACTTCGAATTGCTGACGACACCATCGCACTGCCGCCGCGAGCCAGTATGTTGGTAACGGTGGAGAGCGACTCTGACAACAAGAGTAGTGGCATCGCGGAAACTAACCTCTCGGTGCTCTTGGCTCGGCAGATTTGTGTCGCGCGTGTTATCGTCAAACTGAAACATCGGAGGACTCAGCTTCTGATCACGAATTTCGGCGGCCAGTACCAACACTTGGCAAAGCGAACAGCAATCGCGAACTTTGAAGCCATCGATGACGAAGAATGTTCCACTATCGCTCCGATTGCCACTGCTGCCGAAGGTAACACTGCATTAGCCAGTACAGTTGACGTGAATTGCCAGCTATCCTGTGCGCAGCAACAGCAGATACGCATGATTTTACGTACGTATAGTGATTGCTTTGCGACCACCTCCAAAATCAAGCAGACCCCAACCATGAAGCACCGCACTATAACGGACCCTACCGAACGGCCTGTACGACAGCACGCCTACCGCGTGTCGCAAAAAGAACAAGAAGCAATACGTTTTCAAGCAAACAGATGCTCGACGACGACGTCATCCAACCCTCGAACAGTCCATGGGCGTCACCCGTCGTACTTGTTAAAAAGAAAGACGGCACTCTTTGATTTTGCGTCGATTACAGGAAGCTCAACAAAGTGACGAAGAGAGACGTCTACCCTCTCCCACGCATAGATGATTCACTGGATCGACTTCGACATGCCCGATATTTTTCCTCAACGGATTTACGCAGCGGCTACTGGCAGATTGAGGTCGATGAACGTGACAGGGAAAAAACAGCATTCATAACTCCCAATGGCCTCTACGAATTGAAAGTGTTACCATTTGGATTGTGCTCTGCACCGGCAACGTTCCAAAGGATGATGGACACCGTCCTGCCCGGTCTGAAATGGGAATCCTTCCTCGTGTATTTAGACGACGTCGTTGTTTTTTCCAAAACATTTGAGCAACATTTACAACGACTTCAGTCCGTCTTCGTCGCTATTCGATCCGCAGGCCTATCTCTAAAACCGGAGAAGTGTCATTTCGGCTACGAAGAACTAAAGTTCCTCGGCCACCTTATCAGTCACGATGGCATTAGACCAGACCCAGAAAAGACCATGGCTGTTGCTGCATTTCCTCCACCTTCAAACAAACGGGATTTGCGCCGGTTTTTGGGTCTCTGTGCCTATTACAGGCGCTTTGTCCAGAGCTTTGCCAACATCTCTGAACCCCTTACCCGTTTAACGAAGGAGGATACTCCTTTTGTGTGGGGTCCAGAGCAGAGAGCCGCTTTTTCCCAGCTTCAGCAGTGCCTTCAGAGTGAACCTTTACTAGGGCACTTTGATGAAGATGCCACCACCGAACTTCACACTGACGCAAGCAATATCGGTCTTGGTGCAGTACTCGTCCAGTGGCAAGACGGTGCTGAACGTCCCATCGCTTATGCTAGCCGCATTTTGTCATCTGTGGAAACTAACTACTCGACCACGGAGAAGGAATGTCTTGCTGTTATTTGGGCGATAACAAAGTTCCGACCGTATCTGTATGGCCGTCCATTCAGAGTAGTTACGGACCATCATGCCCTCTGTTGGCTGGCCAATCTCAAGGACCCTTCAGGGCGCCTCCCGATGTGGAGCTTACGCCTTCAAGAATTTGAGGTTGCAGTCGTCTACAAGTCGGGCCGCAGGCACACTGATGCTGATTGCCTTTCGCGCGCACCCCTCGCGACGACATCGAGGGACGATGATACCGATAGCCATTTTCTTTGTGCAGTCAGTGAATCTGACTTGGCCCAAAAACAGTGGAATGATTCATAGATCCAACAACTTATCAAATACCTTCAAGGTCGCAGCTCGAGTCCACCTTCGGCGTTTGCACGTTCAGGGTCATTTTGTCTCCGCAACGACATCGTCTACAAAAAGAACTTCGAACCTTATGCGACTGAGTACCTCCTCGTCGTTTCACCAGGGCTACGTGCTGACATTTTATCTGCCTGCCACGAAGAGCCTTCCTCCGGCCACCTAGGATTCGCACGTACCCTTGCCCGGATTCGGACTCGCTACTACTGGCCAAAGCTCACCCAGGATGTCAAGCATTACGTTAAAACGTGTAATCATTGCCAGCGCCGTAAGGCCCCACCTGTGCGCCTTGCTGGTTTATTACAGCCTGTTGCACCCCCATCACAACCGTTTGAACGAATCGGCATGGACTTACTTGGGCCCTTCCCGAAGTCACATGATGGAAACCACTGGATCGTAGTCGCTACTGACTATTTAACGAGGTACTGCGAAACGAAAGCCCTACAACGAGGCACCGCCAATGAGGTTGCGTATTTTTTCATCAACAACATCGTCCTCCGCCATGGAGCGCCAACAGTTCTTATCACTGACCGTGGAGCAGCCTTTACAGCCCAATTGATGCAAGACGTCACGAGACTTAGTGGAACAGCTAATCGCAAAACAACCGCATACCATCCACAAACCAATGGTCTGACGGAGAAATTAAACAAGACGCTCGCTGACATGCTATCTATGTACGTCGACCGTGATCACAAAAACTGGGATGCAATTTTGCCATACGTAACGTTCGCTTACAACACTGTGGTTCAAGAGACTACGGGTTTCACTCCCTTCCGGTTGCTTCACGGCCGAGAAACAATTACGATGCTTGATGCCATTCTGTTGCCTGACACGACGGATATTACTACTGATGCGAACGACTTTATCCGGCTCGCCGACGCGGCCCGCCAGCTTGCACTCAAGCGAATCCGAAAACAACAACGAATCGACTCGCAGAGGTACAACTCCCGTCATCGCCATGTCATTTACCAACCCGGTGATCTGGTCTGGCTGTGGATCCCCGTTCGCAAAAGGGGCCACTCGGAAAAGTTATTTCACCACTACTTCAGTCCCTATAGAGTACTACGGCGCCTCACAGATGTCAACTACGAAATTCTGCTTGAAGACACAGCTCAGCGATCTCGATGTTCCCAGCAGGCCGACATTGTTCATGTGTCACGGATGAAGCCACACTACCCCCGAGCCACCTGACACTGCTTCATCACGTGTCTTTGTGCATGTACGCGACTACCTTAACTTTTAATCGGCATTGGTCATCGGGGTGGTACTTTTTTTTCTTTTTCGAAGGGGGGAGGGGTAATGCCACAGGCATGGAACGAGGTTTAGCCATGCCAATGCGAGTATGTGCCATGGTGTGAAAGAAGAAGAGGATGGTTGGTGTGTGCTCATGCTCTAACGTTCGGTTCGGCTCGACGTCCAGTGCTGCTCCTGTGAACAGACGTTCTGGTCGTTCTGTGATCACGTGACAATATATATATATATATATATATATATATATATATATATATATATATATATATATATGTGTGTGTGTGTGTGTGTGTGTGTGTGTGTGTGTGTGTGTGTGTGTGTAACGTAAGAAGGCCGGGATGGTTAGGAGAAGTAGATAAGGAAGAAGTCAGATTGGAATAAACATGGCGTATGAGCCAGGCTACGTCTCCCATTCATCATAGCGTCACACGAGTGACAGGATGGAGACCTGCCTGCCCCTTCATCAGTCACTCATCATCGACGCAGTTCCCCAGAAGACACCCTGACCATACATTGACTACCGAATCATCGCCTATAAGGACAACGACCGGCACCATGACAGAACCATCAGCTGACCTCGACATCCCCAAGTACACCGGATCAGCGGACGACGAACTCGTACAGGACTGGTTCAACCTTTTCGAGCTCCACGCCGCCGCTGCATCCTGGTCGGAACGGGAGATGATCATCAACTTCACTGACTACCTCTCAGGTGAGGCATTCAAATTTTACCTCACCCACATATTCGAGAACGACGAGTCATGGCGAAAAATCAAAGAGGAGATGATTACCCGTTTTAACGACTATGACCAAGACCTGCTCAATGCCAACCATCTAGAGACAACCGCACACTATCGTCAATTTCTTAAGCAGTTCTCAACCATACGAAAGCCCAGCGCGAATCGACAACTGCCTCAAGACGAAGTGGCACATGAGGTTACTTACAGAAGGCGATGCATATATTGAGAAAAACCTAACCGTCAAGCGCGCCTCCCTTCTGCGCGAAATTCAGCATTTCCGAAGTCATCGCTTCAGCATATGACCCGATACGTTGCTGAACCACCTGATGACCTTCACTCTTCGTCTCGCATACGTGGTCCATCACCTGGGTTTTCGTCACGTGGTTTTTCAAGCGCTCCTATCGCTCACCATTCGCCTCATAAGGACGCCGCGACCTCGGTAGACGACCTAACGCTTCACGAAAATACCCTGTCAAGCCATGCTCTTTCCGGACATGTTCATTCATCACCGTGTGGTGCACACACACTGGACAGTGGAAGCAAAGCAGAAGGCTCAGACGCATCGAACGTCGCAAGCTACCAGGCGCAAGAACCACTCGCAGTGAACTGTGAAGAAGCCCCTGAAGAGCTTCGTGTCGTTTCTGCGGCACCACAGACTTGCCAAAATCTGCAGTTAAAACCTAGTAATGCCACGTCACCTGTGGTATCCCCATACAGTGCTTACAGCTCCAAGAACCGAAAAAATGCAGAAGTAATACATACACCAAACCTCGCACGCAGCTGTCTATCCGAAGCGTCCATACTGGAACACCTTACCGAAGTCTTTGAAGAGCATAATGATGGCACAATACCAACTATGCCCGATAAGCAAGACACCAGCTCACCATGCATCAGCTGTCTACAGGACACGTCAAACTTCGAAGGAAATGAATGCCCGATTCCAGAAGAGGCGCCACTACAGCCATCTCCTGAGCAGCACCAGCAAAGCAAGCAAAGCCAAGTACACAAACTCAGGAGACAACGAAAGAGACTGCAACGAGGGCATCAAAAAACGCCAAATTCAATGGAAGCGCGTTCACCAGTTGAAGAACATCGAAAAATAGGATCTCCAAACCAACAAGACGTCAGACACTTTCGGACAAAGAAAAGTCACCAGAAACGCTCCCAGCGCCTGCTATTCCGCCGACTGCAACACCACAGAAAACGCCCAGAAAGACGCGGAAGCACTTCTTGCACGCCGCCAGCACACAGGCATCTAGCCGTCATTATCTCTCAAGAAGCACGCATTCTAGATACAATGCGTCTGTCGCAGCCACGACTCGAAATCCGACGCATTAGACATCCAACCTTCCAACGCTACAAGGACTCCCAACCTTGTTCGTTTTTCGCTACTATCCAGGCTGTGTTATCACCATTTTCCACGTCGAATGCAGGGTTATGCTCTCTAGAACGTAACAGCCAACCTCGCCCACCTGAGGTCTCCTAGATGTCACTGGACTGCCTTCCCTATGAAGATTTTTGTGCAAGTGCATGGAACTGCCGTGTTACATGGAACTACTCTATTTTGTGATATTTTTTTCCTATGATGAGACACCACTTGTTCATGCTTCATAGTTTGTAGCTCGCGCATTCTTTCGGGGGGAGGGGGAATCATGTGACGTATGAATGTAGCGATGGTCTGTAGAAGCCGAGAAAGAAGAAGTCAGATTGGAATAAACATGGCGTATGAGCCAGGCTACGTCTCCCATTCATCATAGCGTCACATATATATATATATATATATATATCATGTCGGAGAAATTGGAAGCTCTGTTCAAATAATTTAAAAATAAAAGTCCTATCACAAGCTTTCAACTTTTCCACTACATTGACAAACGCAAGAATTTTACGTGCTAGCCTTTAGGTCACTGTTGGCACCATCGGCTCAAAACTGCGTCAGTGATTTAGGCGCACCCATTCAGCTTCCGCATACTTGCTCACATTGGCATTTTTGTTGTGTAGGAAATATTTACATTAACATTCACGTTATTTTCGTCTTGAAGAAAGACGAATGGCTGAACCTGTTCCATTAATGCAACATTCGCAGCTTTCATCACCCGAAAATAATACAGTTACATGGCGAGGATGGGGGTTCATTCAGGCCTTTACTGACACTGCTGCTAACTTTCAACCTTAAGACCTTCAGCACTAAATGGCAAGCAAATGAACGATTTGCCCAGTAAGTAATGTTTACTCTATTTCTATAACAGCTTCACTTTGAGGCTCTTCACTGCAAAAAAAAAAGAACGAAGCTTGATGACTCTACGAACGTCAAACCCTCTTCCTAAGTGACTACACACTACACATATTTTAAAGAATGTGATAGTTGTTGACCACATACTTATGCAAATAACGAATAAAACATTGGCCTACTTATTGCGATGACCAGAACATGCAAAGGACAAAATTAAATTAAAGAGTAACCTTTTTTGGCAATCGCAAAAACTGCGTAATGATTATAAAGCGTGTCGTAATACGGGATTCCAGAACAATTTTGACCGACAGGGGTTCTTTAGCCTAAACATAAAGACAACGTGTGCCTGCATTTTAACTTCACCTTAGTGTGGCGTCTGTGGCTTCCTCACGAGTAGTGACAATACACCATAATCTCGAAGCTGCCAGGGCGTGTTTATAAATAACACTAGTGTACCTACCTTAGAGGCAAACCAGGCAGGCTCTTACTATGAAGAGAAAGTACTGCAACTGTGAGAGTGGTTATATATTTCTCAGCTGCCCTTTCGCAAGTTTCCATTCGTACAAAAACTATACGTGGAAGACGTATGAATAAACAACAAAGCTTCTTATGAACACACGCTTCCGAATGTTTAAGCACGAGGCAAGCAATGTTTGAAACAAACACCCTCGCGTCATTACATTTATATTTTTTAAACACAGCAATCTACATGTATAGTAATCCCTTACATAGCACGAGTGGTCGTGTGTGTGCCTGTACTAAGCAGCTCGAAAGGCACATGATTTTATAATACCGTAAAAACTGAACTACGAGGAGGCGCCTATGAGAAACAACGATTAATCATGCGTCGCATTTGATAAGCATTTGGTAGCTCGGTAGGCCATGCATTTAAAATGGAAACAAAACTCGCTAGCAGCCCGCAGAACCCAAATGAGATTGCGTCTCCCTTTCTTCCCGCCATCTTACGGCCTTGGCTACCAGCAAGGACAAATCCTGTTCTTCGTGTCAGAATCAATTTAAGCGACCCCGTTCGGCTAAGCAAATTTCGGAGGCCGTCTCTTCCAGGCTCAGTTCATTACTGTCAGTACGCATTTTGCGCTAAAAATGCTGAGCACTACTCGGAGCTCCTTTATTTGCTAGTTTTTTTTCTTTGTTCTGTGTTTTCTTTTCGAAGTTCTCACGCCTCAATAATCGCACCCTAGCGAGCGAACGAGGGAGTGGCTGTTTCGAAGGAATGGGTTAAAGAGCAACGGTGAGTGGACGTGGAGGGCAAGACACTTGGTCTCGCAACCCTTCTGAAGTGCTGTGATTACGGGAGGTGTAAGCGACCATTTTTATATTTCAAAAACAAAAGCTTTGCTAACACGTTATCGCATTTTGTTGACAATGCAACGCTATCGAATACGTTGGTACGCGTGGACGTCAAATCGTGCAACAGTATCACATATAACTTGCACAAGCCCCGCCGCGGTGGTCTAGTGGCTAAGGTACTCGGCTGCTGACCCGCAGGGCACGGGTTCGAATCCCGGCTGCGGCGGCTGCATTTCCGATGGAGGCGGAAATGTTGTAGGTCCGTGTGCTCAGATTTGGGTGCACGTTAAAGAACCCCAGGTGGTCTAAATTTCCGGAGCCCTCCACTACGGCGTCTCTCATAATCATATAGTGGTTTTGGGACGTTAAACCCCACATATCATCAATAACTTGCACAAGTGTGCGCGTACATGCCCACAGCATTTTCGCGCATGTTCTTGTGTGTGCGTGTGTGCGTGTGTGTGTCTCATACACAAGTACCAAAAGAAATAATACGAATCAGCACTATCAGATAGGAGGTTTGGCCGAAACAAACTGCAGCTAAGCTATCCTGAAGTTTTATTGAAGCGTCCAATAATTAGCTTACGTGTATGCTTCCCAAATCACTCGGTGGGCAAGAACGTTTCGGTAAAGCGAGTATTATATATATATATATATATATATATATATATATATATATATATATATATATATATATATATATATATATATATATATATATATATATATATATAATAAACTAATACCGGTGTCACACGATCACTCATAATGGCGATCGGATTTGATACGGATCGAACTTCTTGATCGGGATTGGTTCCTTTAGTAAAGCTGTAGAAAGCACCCAATCACTGCTGAGAAGTTTTATCTCACTGGAGCTTAAACGCAATCATCAATGCACCACGTGACAATAGCGTATGTTTAGGGGCCAAACAATGACAAACAAGATTTGTTTAATACGACCAACTGCGCCTGTTTCTCTTTGTGTAGCGAGTCAGTCAAAAAATATTTGCTTTCACTACTCTACTTTTACATTGTTTATACACAGAATTGCCACGGGAAAGCCTAAACAAATGGATGCTAAGTAAACGTTACCACTGTTCATAATTTGACGGAAGCTGCAGAGTTACGCTCATCGTGTCCTTGCTTGTTTCATTTTCGCGTTTATTTCGGCACTTAGAAAAAAATAACTTCAAGAGTCCGCAAGGTGACATTAGGAAATATAACACCCACACGGGCTTCGCTGAACCGGTGTAGCAAACAACAGAGTGCAAAAACCGAACGACAAGCGTTCTCCCTTTTAACTAGAGGAAGTGCCCAGGGGGACCTTTTTCGACTTTATCTGTCCCCTCAATAACGAAGAGGTTCATGGAGGACACCAAACTAGCGTGACTTGGAGAGATAATAAAAATCAAAACAAATAAATGGTCGCACGTGGATGAACCCACGCCAAATAGCTTGTACGTGCGTGCAGCTACAAACATAGCGTCAGAAAAGATGTTCTTCCAGAACTTCCTCAGGCACTGAAGTACGCAGTTGGCTTTGATGGCGTCTGCCGACAAAACGAATGCGGTATTTTTCCGTAGCTGCGTTTCTTCGCGAAGAACTGTAAGACATTTTCGTGTAGACAGCAATACACGCGCAGTGTAAATCGCAAAAATTGAAGTTAACGAAGAAAGCGCTGTTAAGTGATGCCTTCTGAGAACGATATAGCTATGCATTCCCCCCCCCCCCCTTTTTTTGTGTTGTGTTCCATCTATAAGACGCAGAGCTGACAATGCAAGAAAGCGGCAAGAAAGATGTAAGATACTCTGTAAGGAGACGAGAAAAAAAATGTTGAGAGTAGCAGAAAACAGCGCTTTGCTTTTAGGGGTGGCATCAAACCATTTATTTAACGCCCGGCATTCCTTGGAGTTCGCACGCTATGGCATTGCTACTAACGCGCATGCGCACTAGTACAACCTCCGCGTCTGTTCCCGTGAACGCCTCCCTTAGGGTCCAAGACTTTTTTCGAAACGACGTCGTAGAAAACGCTTTTCCCGCCTTTTCCACCGCTGCTTTCTCAATCTAAGGCGCGCACTGTTTACTCCCAGCTCGCACTTCGGAGGCCCCTTTTTGTCAGTCCCCAAACGCCCCTTATTGGGCGGGGAGTGTGTAGGGGGGGGGGGGAGGGGGGACTACAATCGAGACTTGCTGGCGTAGCTCCAGCTCACGTTGCAACGGTTGCCGGAAAAGAGAAGGATAGGTTGAGCGAGCATTTTATTTGGGGGGTGGGGGGTGGAGGGTGTTCATGCCGTTTTGGTGTACCACCTCTCCCTCGTCAAAATGAAACAACGCAGCTTTAGCTCGAATTGAAGCAGCAAGAAAGCACGGTGAAAGCGAGACTTTTTTGTGCTTGCGCGACGTATACGTTCGAATGAGGGAGTGCCACAAGAGACGCCGGTGTAGAGCGATCGTTTCTGTATCGCGAAAAGAACTGGCGGCACCCCGAATTGCTCCCCAAGGAGTCGCGCACACACGGGAGACCCGTACACGGTTCCTGAAAAATTCCCCAGCTGCACGGGCATCTAACCTGATGTGCGAGTTCTTCGTTTCGCTTTGAGCTCGCTGAACGAAGAGTTTCCCCACCCTCTGGTCTCGCCTTAAACCCCTTGGAGCGGTCTCTTATTTCGTTTTGTCTTTAGGCAGTGTACGGGCCTCAATTTGGATTTACGTGAGTCGGGCGCGTTGGATAAGCAAGCGCAGCTGCTAGAAGGGCCAGTGGAGTGACCCTCTTTTGGTGTTGAGCACCGGGCCCCCTCCCAGTTGGTCTGGAATCAAAGTTGCGCTTTTATGGTAGAATGAAACACCTTGGCCCTCGGCCGCTGCAACTGCCACCGAGTGGTAACAGCCGATCTAGCCAGTGTTTCCCAGAGGTGAACAAAAAGCCGACTGTGAAAAAGTGAGTGCACTTTGGGCCATTGCGGGAGGCTGTAAAGTACACCGAAGAAAACAAAATAAAGAAACAATATGTTATGTGTGGTTTAAGTGATCAACCGTAGGAACGTTGAAATGAAAGAAATTTAAAAAACAAGGGAATTTCGTGGTACGATTCATCTCGTCATGGCATTGATCACGTTTTGAATTAATTGAACCACTGGCATTATTAAAAAAATATTCCTACTACATTTTTGAGCTTGAGTCACGAGATTTGAATTTACAACGTGCCATCAGAAGCACTCGCCGGAGGAGCTTAACATGACCTGTTATTGCGCTTCTCAGTTTCAGATCACCTTTCTATTCATAGCCACGGGACTGGAATTGGAATATATGAAATGCAATACCATTCTGTAATCATAGTCAAGTTCAAGTTAAAGTACCTGGTTTCATCAACATTATTACGTAGCTCTGCACTTTCCTAGTGCCTGATAATCACATCACAGATTTTACATATTAAGACCCAGAATTCATATTTTTATTAAAGTTGTCAAACAGCACAGAGCAAGTTTTTTTATGGTCTGTTGAATGTATGCATATTAGAGCTAGGGCATACTGTATTTTATATCTAACTGAAAAAGATTCTGTCACGTCATTTGTTTATCAGAACACTTAGGAAAGCGTATACATCGCTTCCTAAGTGGTAGGACCAACAAGTGCTTTCAATACAATCAAACATGTCTTCGACTCAATTCCTAGCTTATGGAAACAAAAAAAGGAAGAGACGATGGGTATGACGGGCTATGCGTAAAGGTAATATTTGGAGTTATTCGAGCATATTCTCCTATGTCAAACTTCAAATAAGGAAGCAGCGCATTTCCCTGAAGGCCAGACGACCCCGTTCATCAAGACGACTCCTCCTGTGTCACTATGCCGCCTTTCTCCATCACCGTTGCCGCCATTTTATAAGAAACGAACCAAGCAACGAAAGCACGCGTGAGGCTGCAAAGCTGTACAATCCAACACTTGGGCCTGCGGACGAGTCAGCACTTCGTTCTTGACACACTCTAAGATACCTGCTCTGTCGAGTTGAAGCGCCCTTCGTTTTACGTTCTTGCTTCACTGCTCGTATTCGCAGGTCCTTTAATTCTTGCCAGCGTGTCGCAAGCGGAGCAAGCGGGGCAAATCCCGAAGGCACCGGGTTAAATTAACGAGTGCCCTTTTTTCCTTTCTTTCCCGTCCCCTTTCTTACTTCATTTGTGAGAGCTAGTGTTTCGCGCAGCATCAGCTCACAGTCGAGAATTCTGCAGGAGCTATATAGGAGAGGCCCGCAGGAAGTGAGTTAGCAGCTCCGCTGTTTCCGTTCGAACCAAGCTCTGGGAAGGTCCATTACTCGAGAGAGAAAAACACGGTAATTACCAAAAAAAAAAAGAGGGGGAAGTGAAGGCGGGTGAAGAAGGTGACGCTAGGTCAATGATGAAGTCAAAAACAAAAAAAAAGACGAGACCCGAACGAATCACTTCCGGCGGGTATAAGCTGGAAGGTGTCGCCCACGCGCCCTCTGCTGACTCGGCAGAGCCGGGCTGTCGTCTGGGTCTTGCTCCTAACTCCCCAGCACACGAGCGTTCGACTAACGCTAGCGCGCACGCCCAGAATCGGAGTTTGGCCGAGGCAGGCAAGTAACGACGGACAACACCAGAACGAAGAGAACAAAAGAAAAGATGGCGGCTGGATTGCGAAACAAAGACGGCTCTTTCGCGGTGCGTACCGAGCCGGTAATTCGCTTATGTTGGGTTCGCTGGCGACGTCAGACGCGCGGAGCCGAAGCAAGACGACGGCGAGACAACGAGAAACGCCGGCGTCCGCACGTTAGTCGGAGCTAAGTCGATTTGAATCTGCTCGCGGCCACGGACGATGGCCAAGCAAGCGTGGGTGCGCTTTCTTTTTACTTGGCGCCGATAAATGTGTGACAACGGAAGGGTTCCGGACAAGTGCACTGCGCGCTTCTCCAACAGCAGGGCAGCCTGAGAGTATTGTGTCTGTAGATTGATGGTGGGTACACCGGTTAGAGACGAAGATTTGGAACCTATCTGGTAGTATCCTTGCCGTTTCAACTATACGCAAGCAAGGAGCCGAACTGCCACCCATGCTTTCGTGGTCGTTGCGGGTTAGATGCGTGATGTCCGAGTCATAGCACCGCAGTATGGCAATAGATAAAACTGCCAATTTTCTCGCTAATAGCTGAGCTTGTTGGAGCGAAGGAGTTGCTCGAAACGAAAATTTCAAGACTGTGAGCAATCCTTCATGCTGTTATGGCACTAGCCATAATGCCCCGAGTGTGCACATGACCTTAGGTGACCTCAGCAGGTTTTGGACGGTACAGTTGAAACAGTCGGAAGGGACACGTGACCTGTATACATTTTATGCTGCTCGGTGGGCCAAAGGCTGTGCTCAAGCTGAAAAGAGAGAAAAAGGGCTTAGCGTTGGGCTTGACTAAACCCAAGGACGCTGTCATTACAAACCGTGGGTAATATATTTGCAGGGGGGGGGGGGGGGTTGCGTTTCTAAGCCGGGATTATGGGGAACACGGCAGTGGCGATCTCCGGAAATTTCAACCACCTGGTGTTTTTTTTTTTCAGGTGCACCTGAATCTAAGTACAGTGGCCTCTGGCATACAGAAAGGGGGCACTTCTGTAAACCTGGCTTTTAATAACTACTACGCTTTACAGACACTTTAACCATACCAACCTCCCCGGAGTCCCAGCGAAGGTTTGCAAAAGGAAGAACTTTACCTCTGGTATCATGACATTGTGATTACATAAAAACGCATCGCGACACATAGCATTAGATACAGTGTCTTTATTTAGCTAAAGTGTCCACTTGGAGAAGTTGGCACTTCATAAAAAAACAGCGCGAAAAGGAGGAGGACCGTAAAGGAGGACATAGTCGGAGGGCTTCCACCTATATGTCCTCCTTTTTTATGCCCAGCGCCTTTTCGCCCGGTTTTTATGTGGAGTGTGTTGTTATTTAACACGTGTTTAAGCTTACATAGAATCATAAATTTATAACACTCATGATATTCCCTTAGCGATTGTTAGGAACACAATTTTTGTACAAAACTGAGAACCGTGCCCTGTGTACGGGGGGGATATATATGTAGCTTTCACCGTATCCTTCTGTTTGAGACGAACGAGCATCACTGCGCTACTGCCCACCCTCAACACGCGAGGTGTCCAAGAACGTACAAGTTAATTGCTTGCCACCGCCAGCAGTTAATCCCGCATCAGTCTTGCAACTAGTCTGATTTCATGCCGTAGACAATAACCTAGATAGCACACTGCAGCGCGAGCCACTTCAGGCGCAAACTTTTGCGAAAACGGCCGACGCACTCCCTATTACCTGAGACGAGCCCCCTTTCAGCAACAAGAAAGAAAATAAATTATCCCACAACATAGACACAGCGTTTACAGGGTATATATCTCAAACGGGGAAGCCACGGGCCGCCACGTCCAGCGTCGATGCTGCCGCAAAAAAACCCGCTGGCCGTCCTGGCTGGTTTCAGAATATGAGCCCGTAATTATTCAAAGGGCCATCCCGAACATCCCGCAGGCCTGGCAACTCTTTTAGCCCTTCGGCTCTTCCTATAACACGCGGGTCCTTCCTCTGCGCCGTGCTTAAATGAGGAGAAAGTGAGGGAGGGCCATATCCCCATCTCCCAGTCATTACTGAAGCCCGGAGGCCCTCCGGTACGCCAGTGACCGACTATTCATCATCGAGAGGCCAACCTGAACGCCAGCCATTGGCCAAGGCAGGATGAACGAGGAAACCGGGGCGGACAGGTCGGGAAGAGGGGGGGGGGGGGGGAGATGAATGAATGAGAATTAAGAGCAGCAACGTGAAAAAAAGGTAATGTGCTGGACGATCCATTAGGACGCAATATACAACTGTGGCCTGGGCAAGGATATCTCCTTCCCTCCTTTTCGGATTCTTCTACATTTTCTCTCTCTGTCTCTCTCATGCCTTAGGTTTCATTCTAATACATTGATATTCATCCGGTACTGTGGCGATGCGTTAAAGTAAAGAAACGTGTTGCTTCTAGACCAGCAGCATTTATGATAGTCTTAAAAAGGACGAGCGTTTTTCAATTAACGCACGGCAAAGTTCAGTTCGTTCGGATATTAAGGGTGTTACGACATCGTCGCCTACTGCGCCTAAAGTGAAATTTGCTTTTTAAGCCACCGTACTTCTGAAAGCCAGATGATCTAGAGTATATATATATATATATATATATTATATATATATATATATATATATATATATATATATATATATATATATATATATATATATATATATATATATATGTATGTATGTATGTATGTGTGTGTGTGTGTGGGAGTAATCATTCAATGGGCCAGTTAGTCTTCTTGAAGGTATGGGATATGGCACAACGGGAGCGTTGTCAACAAGGATAAATATATTTATCCTTGTTGACAACGCTCCCTTTCTGCCATATCGCATATATATATATATATATATATATATATATATATATATATATATATATATATATATATATATATATATATATATATATATATATATATATATATATATGAGTGTGTTTTTCCAACTTAGTTAGTTAGCTAAATAGAATAATTATTATATACATGGATTCTTGAAGTAAACATGAAGGCTTATAAAATGATTCCGTCTGTCTGTCTGTCTTTCTCCCTCTCCTGCCTTGCCTTATTTCAGTGTTTTGTCAGTTTATGTGTGTCCTACGAACACTTCTTGCATTGCCTTTGTGCCATCTACTGAAGGTGCTACGAGAACTGAAGAAACTAAGCCGGCTCTGACGTTCATTCAAGTCAGCCCTGGGTTGCAATATTCTGGTTCGCGCGCCTGTTTGTCCGACGGGGCGCTGGTCAGCCCACGTTGGCGTTGGCGTGATGTGCTAACCATGGCTCCAATAGCCTTGCCCACTCATTTCTTTCCTCGCTGTCTCCACTTTATTTTTTCTTCGTGACGAATGTCCGTGCAGCTGAGTTCGGCGTTTCATTAAGGCTCTATTATTAATGGTTCTCGGCCGCGCGGACGTGCGAGCACAAATCCAGAGTTGGCGAGCGGGTGCGGAGATGGCCGGAATGCGAAGAGTGCGGAACGAAGGACTCCTCACGAGCAGCCGGCGTAGCGAACGCCGGCGTGGCTTTGGCATTGTGAGAGTTCGCACAACGACCCTGTCGTCACTCGATACAAAGTAACCCAAATTCCGTTGAATGTACCTGGTAATGACAGCAATTGCGATGCGCACTTTTGTTGTAGCGAGAGGAAACTCAATTTCCACAGTTACGTCGCTCTAGTATTAGTTAGTAATTGTTAAGTGAACGTATTTATGTCGACGGTACCAGACAAAGAAGAACGCATGGAACAACTTTCAGCAATTTAGCTTTCCCGTTCATCTTATCCAGTATTCGTGTTTAGAAAAAGTGGTGAATGATTTAGAGTACTTCGTACTCTATTATGAGAGAGCATAAAGCCGTCCAGTGGACCTCACACATGGTGAGGCCCTTTTGGCAAAAATTACGGCGTGCATGGCCATGGGCTAGGGATAAATTTCTACCTGCCGTTTGGTCAGAGTGTTGAACAAAAATTGCCAACTGCCATTTAGGTATTGCTAAACTCTTAGGATACGACGTGTCACCACAACCAGAAGTCGGCCGTAGGTAGATTATTGTTGCCACTGCAAGTGCTACAAGGTAATTTCGACAAACTCAACGTTACGCAGCTGGTCGAGTCTATTGAAAGAAGTTTGATGGCAGGTCAGTAAATCAGGATGAAAACACTTTCAAGTCTCCAAAATAAACTGATTGCTATGGTCCATTCGCTAATGTCTACTCATAAATAAACGCTTGCTTTTTGTTAGGTAGATTCTCAAAAAAGAACAAAGAGAGAAGAGAAAGAAAAAAACTCAATGACAGCAAAAAAAAGAAAGAAAGGAAAAAGCTTCTGTGCACGTGCGTAACTTCATGCACGGACAATCCACCTGTAATCGTTATTCTCTAAACGTGCATCTTCACTGGTTGCATATAATACAGAGACCACATCAATTATCCGGGTCTCTCGAGAGCATGCAATACCACCAAATTTTCAAGTTCCTGCTTTGCACAATGAAAAGAATGTAAACTCATCTTCGTGGTGTGGCATTCCACAAATTAAATAGCACTTTCAGATCTCTTTACATCAGATGGAAATCACAAGCTTGAGCGTTTGAGAAGTCTGTTATATTTTGCAGAGTGGTTTGGTGCTTCTATCCACTGAGCAGTACAAATTACGTGGAACACGTCTTTTTCGATGCATTTCAGTATTTTCTTATTTCATTCGAGTGCATTTCCTAATTGTTGCAGTTTAACGTCTTGAAACGGTGTAATACAATTATGAGGGACGCCGTAATAGAGGACTACGGCAATTTCGACTACCTAGGGTTCTTTAGCATGTACCTAAATGTATGCGCACTGGCCTCGTGTATTTTTCGCCTTTTTACAAAATTCGGCAACTACGACCAGAAATCGATCCCGCAAACTTTAGGTCAGCAGTTGAGAACCATAAACACTAGACTATCATGATGATTAGTTTAGTACAGTTAGGGTAGCGAAACGACATACAGTGAACGTGTAGGTATGAATGTCGAAATGTGAGATGATAATTTCCACGATTATTAGACGTACCCACGTAGACATTAATTATGCACCAAAATAGTTGTCATAGAGATATCCACTTCGCCAGAATCCCTGCGGAGTGATGAACCCACCGTCATGGAAATATGTGCTGTTCTCGTACTAATGTATTCGTTGTGCAGATGAATGCTTAATGAAAGCAAGCTGTACGGGAAAGACGTTGTATATTGCTGACTAAATCTCTAAGTCTAGCTAGACTACTAATTACAAATAACGACGTTATCAAACTAGTCTGATTAGTTATTGTGATTTAGTACTGAATAAGCAACAAATATAAAGTACTAAAACTGAAACTAAAAGCATTACTTTAGTGCGACACGCTCTATGAAAAACCCGGGATGTACTGCACAACAAACTATTTCATAATTTCCGATATTCGAAATTTCTTGGTGAGCTGCTCATTGTGTAAATACGAGTCGTACACCAGTCTGTTAAATATCATATATGTATATTTCAGTACATGTTCAGTGGAGACCGGTTACATGATACGCGAAGCAAACCGCGTGCTATAAAGGAAAGGCGTGGCAAAGTTGAATGCAAACTACATACGTGACAAACCAGGCTAGCATATCTAGCATAGCCATAATGTTCTCACTTCTTTCTCACTTTATAAATGCGGCTAAAAACTCAGCTACAAATGAAACATCGTGACACCGCCAACACACGAATGCGGTTTAACATTTAAGCTGGCTGGCAGATTCTTTCGTTGTTAACCCTGTATTCTGCCAGGTAGCCTGGTAAAATCTGCCAGAGCTTTATTTTATCCCCTTTAGTCACGGCGTACGCAATTGTGGACGCTAACTCTGAAGGCGCGCCAAACGCCACCTGTTTGTTGAAATGGCCTGAAACTCAGTTTGCACTTCCCTGCAGCCTCCCTGGGTGGACAACTTGCAATCTCTTAATTTCATTGCGCTCCGTATTGCTGCAGAGGGTGACTTTGCTGGAGACACTACCATGTTCGATGATCGTTGGACGTGACACGTTCCAGGGCCAACGTGAAAAGGGTGTTTTTTTACCCTTTATGCACTCGCAACGAATACAACCAAAAAACAAACTGTGCATGCGTTCTGGGCCTATTAGTTCATTATTTTTATGCAAGTATTGAAGCTAACTGGTGGCAGAATATTAAGATAATTAGTTACACACTCATTACTTTAATTACTGAAAGTCACCCAAAACAACCCATTTCTTTATTTTCTTTTTCGAAATATAATACTGTGTGTTTTGGAATTATGCGGTGCGAATTTCACGCGTTTTTGACTGCCCATCTCAATTCCTGACTGAGGGGGCAACCACAAGGAATTACCTCGTCACAAAGAATTACGTCGCCTCTGCTTCCCTGGAGAAGTGGGACTGCTCGTACACCAGCACTCAGAGCTATCGTAACCTTCCGTAGCAGATTGAACCCTAATCAATCCTTCACCATTCGTTGCCTGGTAATCTCCGCTCGCTCGGTAAGTAAGAGTGATGCACCCATCCCTGGCTCAAGTAGGATCATGCCTCCAGAAACGAGAACCTCTTGAAGACCAATTTCCAAAGCTAAGAAGAAAGTGGGGCCTCCTTCTCTCAAGCTGAACCGTCAGTATCGCACGCCGAGGCCACAGGCAAACATAGAGGTGGACACAGCGAAAAATGGGGTGATTGGGGAAATGAATGAAAACAGATAGGAAGAAGGGGATGCTACCGAGGAGCACTGAATGTTTGGCTGCCACACTGTCTACTCACTATCTGTGGTATAGAAGGCTGTCTGTGTGCCTAATCATGCCGAACCTCCCGACTCTTTCATCTGTAGTCGGTGCAGCCCAAAGCCCGTGAAGGAAACGGAACGTGTACCTTTACATCCGTTTGTGCGTGTCGGCGGTGTTCGGTGACACTTTCTGGGGCACTGTTTTTGTTTATCCGCGCGCATCAGGGCGATGGAAACGAAACGCGCAGCGTTCGGAGAAAAGAAACTGCAAGAAAAGGGGGAGCAAGAAAAGACGGTAGAAAAATAAGTAACGAGAGGGGCCAGTCTACGCAGTATCTGATTCGCAGAGCAAATGCCTTCGGCTCCCTTCGACGTAGACGGGTAGCTGACGGCCAAACAGACTCGGTCAACATAGCGGACACGGCCGGAGTTTTGTTGTGATCCTTACTACGGCTAGGCTCGCCAAAGGGCACACACACGTCCGATGATGAGGAAGCAAAAAGAGGGGTGACTGATTTGATGGAGGTGTGTCCGAGGGGAAAAGCCGAAGACAGGCGAACACAGCCCAAGGGGGGGAAGAGGGGGGATATTTGGTTTCTCTGTTCGGGCCTTTTTGTTTTCTTTGTCTATACTTCCTTGTTATCTATATCTCTGACGCTAACTTGTCTGCCTGCGTTGTTTCCTCGTTCTTCCCCAACTATCTGGTTGTTAACCCTAGCGGTGGTCCTGTGCTAGCATCAGGAGTGTCGGTGATGCCTAAAGCTGTTCCGTGATCCAGAGCTCTGGGCCGAGAGCTGCTAATGGAACTCATAGCCGCTGGTCCCTCAAGCGGCTATGGTTGGCTGCTGGTATCATTGCAAGCCCGCATTGGAACTCGGAGGAGCGCGCTTTCCCTATACATACAGCCTCGTTCATAACAGCACTATGGTCTGCATTGTGCCTCCCTTCTACTCCCGGCGTGTCTTCCACGCTTATCGTAGGGTGACGTGTGGTCGCTCCGTCTTCAGAAGGTCGTGCGGTTAACGATCTTGAACAGACATCCATATGGGTTCAAAGAAACACCGATCACTCTGAAAGCTCTCTCAGTGCATATAGCTACATATTCTGTGTTTATTAAAGATGATAGTCTTTTTTAGTGGGACCTTCGACGCAAAAATTTGGTCTGTCTGTCTGTCTGTCTGTCTGTCTGTCTGTCTGTCTGTCTGTCTGTCTGTCTGTCTGTCTGTCTGTCTGTCTGTCTGTCTGTCTGTCTGTCTGTACATTTTTTTTGTCCACGCTTAACAGCATCGGGTATTTGAAACGTCCGACCCCATCCGCAGCGCTCAACTATGTTGCTCAAGGTTCAGCGTTCATACTTGTGCAATTGTCGATCAAAAAGCAATTATTGCGCGTGTCTGGGGCACCTTAACAACACGTACATATTCTGCATGGGCGCCTTTTACTAGAAAAGGCATACATAAGTAATTTTCAGGACCGTAGCGCTTATCACGCAGCGCTGACCATCCAACGCTTGCAGGGAAAGGCGAGTGTTTCCAACGTTTTGCTAAAAATGAGACGGTGGTGGCACCTACCCGTCGCCTTGCGTTCTACACTTTATCACCTCAGAGGCGGGCGCGTACATTCGTCTCAGAGCCACCGGTCACGTCTCACGCGTGACGTGACTTGATGTGCTCGTTCGCCTGCGCTGCACGCTCGAGGCACTCTAACGCAGCGCCTCCAGAATACCATTCACTGATTTTGTTGAGCAGAACATCAAATAAATATTTTGTTCACTCTCTCCACACGCAAGACTACCGTCTTTAAACGACATTTGCAGATTAAGTGCAGATACGGGGCCAACTTTTTCGCTTTGTTGTACTACGAACGCCTTACAGTTGGCGTCACATTTTTTTTTTCTCTCCAGTAGTTCCCACCTACCACTTTTGTTTCTTGACACAACAGCATGAAAGCCCACGCATACGACGAAAGAGGATGAAGGGACATCGCGCTAACTAATTCTTTATTGCACGTGTCCGGAAACACATGCGCCAGTGCATAAAGGACGGAGGAGGAAATACACAACCAAGTCAACCGGCGCGTATAACTCTTACTTTTATTAAAACACTTTGGCCAGTAATCTGGCGGAATTAGTTTAACGCGTTTCCCATGGGAATAAGTAGGGATACTTTCAAAACTCGTGGAGAGCATAGAGGGGAGAGCACGACTCAAACCAACGGCTTTCCAAGCGTGCAGAATATCGAGCATTCTATCCCCTAATAACGTCCAAATTAGTAAATATATTCAGAAATAAAGGGAAGAAACATTGCTGTTGAGGAAATCGGAACTTATTTACGGCCATACATTCAGAATACATATTTTACCCACTATGCAAAGCATTCATAATCGAAGTATGAGCCGTATCAAAGTAGGAGCTGTACGGGCAACGACTCCTGTACTTCTTTAAACAATAGAGGATGCGCTGGTACCGGCAACTACGACGTAGGAAAGTTGAAAGGCAGCGGTAGTCCCTATTACGGTGTATATGCGACCTACATCCTTGGAGGAGTATGCGTAAGCGTTCTTTAAACTTTCGCTGCATACTTCAAGAAAAAAAGCATACTCATTTGACTCTTTTTTAGGATTCCTGGTTTGCCACGTATATGACTCTCCTTAAAGACACACGTGAACTCTCTTTAGAGATTAATACTCTCGTCCAAGAATCGTGAAGTCAAAAGACAGCAAAAGACACTCTTTGAAGGGAGTCATTTACGCATCAACTGAGCAATCGCAAAAAAAAAAAGAATCAGAGGAGTTTTCTATCCTCTTCTTTTTCTGCTTACGTATGCGCTTCAACATTCTGCCACTCCAGCGTTCCGCCGTCTGTCCCTGTACGTCACGTCCTTTTAACCATCAAACCAAAGCAGCGACAAACCAGAAAAGCAGTAGCATCGAAGACGACAAATATGAACTAGTCACGTAAGATTTCCGCAAACTCAAACGGCTCCGACTGAGTGCATGCCAATTTCTTCTTTACCACCACGACTACTCTAATGAAGTGGGGCGTCTGAAACACGTCGCCAGCGGAGTAACGGATTCACCCTACACGAGCAGACGAAAAGAACGTGGCAAACACACCCGCTATACCCACGCCTCAAGGAACCACCTAAACGGGGACCATACATATGCGGTTTTGAGGTTTCATAATTACGTTAATTTGATTTGGAAAACAGCGCTCCAGCAATCGCTCATCAGAACAAAGTAACTAAAGCGCAGCCATGCAGAACCATGTAGTACTACCCATTTTCTTGGCGTGTTCCCTCGAGTCATTTCCTTAGTTTAAACGAAGCATCACGAACTAGACGAGAACAGTGAGGCACACCGCTCGGTTGCCTGCCCATCTTCGAGTGTTATTTGCTCAAGAAAACGTCAGCATTGGGAGGCTCTTTGTGCATCGCTGATTAAATTACACGCCGCCAGGCGTTCTCCTTAATATATGTACGCATATGTATATTGTTTTATCCGCCCTCTGATGTCCTGCCGATGAATGGGATCGCCCAAACTCCGCTTCCGGCTTCAAAAATAAAGAAATAAAAAAACGAGAGGTTAAATTTGCTTAAGCTGACGTCCTCGTTTCTTTAAAGGCGATAAGAAGATACCCTGTCAAGATACATAAAATGATTGGAGAGGAAGGCAGAAAGGCAATAGCGGGGGGGGGGGGGGGGGGGGCAAAGCCAAAGCGCAGGAAGAGAGCACATGTGGAAACGCAAATATATGGAGTTCCCCTTTTCTCTCGTCTTTCGGCTACACTCGGCTTGGCTTTATTCGGCAGAATTGAGAGCGCGTGTGGTGCGTGTCCGCCGATGAAGAAGGAGCAAGCGGTTAAAGGTCAACACGGCGAGCCCCCTTGTCGCTCGAGTAGAACTGAGCGCGCGATTTCGTTCGTTCGATGTAGAAAGAGCAATCACGAGTGTTTCTTGAAATAACGAAGAAGAAACACGATTTCTGTGGGAAGAAGAGTAAAAAGAAGAGGGAACAGAGAAAAAGAATAGGAGGAGGAGGACAATGAGGAGGAGAAACACCAGAGTGGGCACGTGCCATAGGTTTGAGGGAAAAACAAACAAAGAAGTTAAAGAAGAAGACCAAGACGAATATCAGCGCCAGCGGCGCTTTAGCGGAAACGTCAGCCAACCGCGGAAACGCGCTCACGCTCTCGTGACGAACGCGCGAATATACATCGCTCCGTCTTCGCGGCGCTTATATGCATGATCTCTTTATTCGTTTTTCTCTCTATTTGTGGCTGCTTCCTCTTTATTGTTTATTTTTATCCCCCTTGTTCGCCGTCAGGCGCTCGCTGAAGCGGAGTGCCGTATGGCATAGGGAACAAGGAAAAGGGGAGTGAGACTATTCTCAAAAGCATAATGTTCACTTTTTTATCCCTTTTCGTGTATTCGCGCTTACTTTTGTTTTTGGTGAGGGGGGGGGGGGGTCACCTCGAAACTTAATACGGTGCAAACCTTCTGTCAAATGGGCACACTTGCGTGATTCTGGAATATTCTGACGCTGAAATACGCTTTCTACATTCGGATGCGGGGTTTGCTGCTTGACTCACAGTTATGAGAACACTTGGTTCTCTTCTCGTCGTGGCCCTGCTTCCGCGGTTTTTTATCAGCTCGGGAATACGAGAATAAACAGGAAGAGAAAAAGGTAGTTTTGCTCGAGTGTGAGTGAGTGAAACAATTTTATTAGGTCCACAGCATAGTGGATCAGGGAACAAACGGGAATAAAGAATATCTTAGTTGAAATCAAGAAGAGGAAATGAACATGGCTTGGGCTTGTAGAGCGTAGACAGGTTAACAGCTGATCTTTAAGGGTAATTAATTGGATTCGCACAGAAGGCAAGCGGGTTAGGGGGAGACAAAATTAGGGGGGCAGATGAGATTAAGAAGTTTGGGGGTATAAAATGGCAGAAGCAAGCACAGGACCGAGTTGACTAGGGGAACATCGGAGAGGCCTCTGTCCTGCAGTGTACGTAGTCAATTTTGATGATGATATGATGATGATGATACGCGAGTAAACTAAGAGCATATAATAATAACAATGCCAATATCTGGAGTTTTACGTCCCAAAACCGCGATATGATTATAACAGGCATCGTTGTCGAGGGCTAGGGTAATTTCGAAAACCTGTTGCTCCTTAACGTGCAGTCACAACGCACAGTATATGGGCCTTTATCGTTTCGACTCCATTGAAATGCCACCGCGTTGACCGAAATTGAACCCGCGACCTTCCAGTCAGCTAGCAGAGGAGCAGCATTACCACTGCTCTACCACGGTGGACCTTTAGTGAACTCAGCGTCACTTGGATAGGCCCACTCGGCGATGCCATCTCAATCCCGACGGCCCTTGCTTGTGAAAAAAAATGTAGTGTAATAAAATAAAGGATAATAGAAGAAGTGAGGAGATTCAGAGTAATAATATGTTAGTCCACATGTCGGTCAGGGAAAGTTCCTCGTTTACGATCGACCCGATCGACGCGGATGGGTAATCTGCGTGATACGTTTGGTTAGCCTAAGTCTCTTACTT
This sequence comes from Rhipicephalus microplus, assembly GCF_043290135.1. Classification (NCBI taxonomy): domain Eukaryota; kingdom Metazoa; phylum Arthropoda; class Arachnida; order Ixodida; family Ixodidae; genus Rhipicephalus; species Rhipicephalus microplus. The sequence goes on along the minus strand of NW_027464645.1, from coordinate 1,198,900 downwards.
TCTAAGCCTAAGCCTAAGTTAGTCTAAGCCTGAGTCTTCACTGTTTAGTCACACAGTCACTCTATTTGTGGTTGAAATCTGTACTGAGTTCTACGCGCGACAACGGAAACGGTTAGCTCTAATGTCCGCAATGCTTTCCAAGAGCAGCCCTTTCTGCCACACCGAGACAAAATGACGAGTTAGCAACTATTCGCGGACATTGTTGGTGTTTGATAGTTAGGCGACGCTATAGTGATGACTTCGGGGTGTCGTCGCTGACTGTTCTTCCTATCATATCATTCTTTTGTTTGTCCCTTTTTTTTTCCTTTTCAAGTAGAGGGTATTATACCAGAATGTTCTGTTTAACTTCCTCGTATTTCTGTCATCTCTTTTCCTCTCGCCCTTTCTCTTTTGGCCTGAGTTTTGGCACGACATTCTTTTTTCGCGTGTGCCTTCGACATACTCCTCGACATCACTTTACATCGCAATTGTTTGCTTTATTGGCAATACACCCAGTTACGGGTCACTTGCGGGGTATGCAGTTAAGCTCGCTGATGCCTCGATATTTGCCGGTGCTCATTGTCAGTCATTGGCTGTCACATCGGCAGCCCCACCAAAGTGTGCACACAGGCTCCCTTACAACCAACTTCGTGCACCGCCGGTACAAAAAACGACTCACAAAAAAGAGGGAACTGCTTCTTTGTGCGCCGTGTTTGGCAAACAAACCGATCTCGAAAAGAAAAAGAGAACAAGGAGAACACGGGCCCTAAAATGAATAAGTAAAACCCAGGCATGGAACGAAAGCGTGGCAGCTGAGCGGCCCGAGACGTGGACGTACATGAGCCTCGACGTGGCCATAACTCAATAGCCTGCCGCCGCTGCCGCCGCCTCGCGACCTCGAGAACGGAAGGAAGAAGAGGCGAGGGAGGACGTGGCGATACAGACGAAGGCGCCGGTGAAGACGCCGACGCCGCGTAGGAATTCTCGCCACGTACGCCGTTACATCGCCGTGCCGCAGTTTTCATAGCGCCTCCTCTTCTTCCTCAGCCTCTTCGTGTCTCTGCCTTCTACGTCTTTGCGGGACAAAACTACGCACGTGAGTTGGGGGGCCACGTAGGCTCCGGTTCCTAGCCCCGTTATGCGCGCTTGCAAACGGGATAGACGAAGAAGAGCGGAGCGAGGGTGCGTAGACCTATACTGTCTCTAGATGCATATTTCATTGTTACTCCTGCACTTTCTAGTCCGTCCTTTCTTCCTTGGTTCTTGTTCGTGGGGTGCCCATAAAAACTTGATACGTGACGCCTTTGCTGGCGCCCTTTCATCCCACGTAGCCTCACAATGCAGCGATCGAAGCATACACCGCATCTCAAACAGTTTTCGCTCGCCATCCCTGTTTATGGTAGCACTATAGGAAAAATGGCCCGCTGCTATCCCCGCTGTGACGACCTGGCCTACGCCGGTGCTGCTTCGTCTTTGGAGTTATTCGTTGCTGCTGCTGTCATTTCAGGACCACCGATGTTATCTCTGATGGCTGTCCATTGCCCTCATACAGTAGGCATCTGTTGGGGAATAGGCAGCAGCAGACAACAGTTATTACTCCGCCTTTGTTCTGGGGGAGCACAAGGAGCCTTTGGTACCGACAATAGTGTGAGTGATGCCCCGTTCAATACTGAAACGAATGAGTCCAACAAGTTAGCAAGAAGAAAAATGCGGCTTATGTTGTTAGTTTTACAGACCCTTCTGGTGTATGGGAATTAGATGTTTATAAAATATTGTTTGAAGTTTGAAGTTTTTTCTAACATCAATAAAATACGAGTTCCATGGTTCATAAGTATTACAGGAGAAGGTCTCGAAGTAAGCACTGCATGAGGTTTGAAGGTCCGGAGAACAAAAAGAAAAAAAAAAGACTAGTGTCTTTTTGTTAGGAGTCAGAATGATTAGTGCCAAATATGTGCTACTCAGATTCGCGTGAATTTTTAACATTATCGAGAAAATCGTCTTATCGCAAGCGGTCTTCCACCGTACTTTATTTGCATAGGTGCCACCAAAGCTGCATCAAAACTATTATTTAATAAAGTAAGCGCCTCAGATGCCTTATCAGGCATGAAACCTAACCGTCGGCGTGGACCGTCAACACGAATGTGGCAAAAAAATAGCCATCACATGATGACGTCAGTCATCACGTCACTGTGACACCCAGCTGTTACGTCATCACATGATATCGTTATTTGGTCAGTGGTGTGATGATCTCAGAGGCAGTGCGAAAAAAAGGTGAAAGGCAGAAAGCTTGCAATGAGTCGGATCCTAGAGGCAGTACAACACCACGTTAGGTCCATAAAGTAATTGGCAGAGTGCGGGCTGAGTTTGCTGATCGACTAAGAAAAAAATGAAGACAGCTTTCGACTTGGCGTCTTCAACGCAAAGGCTCGAGAAATCCCTGAAGTTTTCGTTTCTGCGGATTACTTGACCTAGCTAACGCACTTTACTACCCATATTGTCAACTAGAACCTGCATGTTACCCGTTTCCCCGAATCATGTCGTATTATAACTCCTGCCTTACTACTCGCCGTCAAGAATAGGCATGAAAGCTCATGTAAAACAATAGACAGCGAGTGACAGTACGAACGCGTGTAACTTTTATTGATTTCGTCACCTCCAAGTAGATGAAGGGTTGTGGCGTCTCCTGATGCCCGTTTAGGACTTGAGCACAACAAAGCTGGCAGAAATTCTTGGAGAGGCATATAATGTTTTTATTAGCGTCACTTTACGAGCATATGACAACATCGGAAACACAAATTGACACTAACTGTCTGTCAACCATTATCAGCTGGCACCAGCCGACAAGAGCCGCAAGTTAACCGGCAGACAGCTCTTATTTAGTCAACATCAGCCGACAATATCAGTCGACCAGCCAACGGTACCCGCCACATCTTATCATTTCACAACGTTACACCAGTCAGTCCACACTCATCGAGACGTTCTAAACTGTTCTTAACAGCGCAGCTGGCTTTATTCTGTCCCGTTACTTCCACTACGCTTTTGTCCACAGTGATGAACACAGTAAACTTACCAGATATGCCGTCGTAAATGTCTGCGTCTTTGAAAATTCACCAACAAAATGAAGTGCCACAACACCATTTTTTTTTTCAAGTCACGTCCAGTCGCGCTGGGTATGAGTTGCAACACACTGGCTGTGCTTAAAGTGACCTCAAACCTGAACAAGGACACAAACAAACGTTAAATTGGTTTACAAGGTAGCACTAACTGAGAGAGTGTAATTCATTATTTTTTTTGTATATAGGTGCCAATTTGCAATTTTGGTGCCATTTTGAGTACGGACCGTGTGTTCCAACTCACACTGAGCACAACTGCACGTTTTATTACGTACGAATAACAAGCTTATGATTGGTGGGCTATATTGGCCAATTCACCTATATAAATATCTCTTTTATATACAAAACCGGCACAGAATGGCACCACCTTCTCACGTAAGTTCTGTAGTATTCTAGGGCTGCGAAAACATGTGTATTCAGAAACTCACAGGGTCCCTAAAGTATTCTTTAGAGAAGATTCGAAGACAAATGCCATCTTATTTTTCTTCTCAGTCAGTGTATTCACCTTCCCCCGCACCCCTACTAAACCTTTCTGCTCCTAATGTGACTTTGAACCGCTTCCAGGATCACCAGCATTGTAAGCCTTCTGCACAGGTTTTTGCAGTGTCTTTGTGATTGGCCATCCTTTGACCAATGGACAATGGCATGTGAAGTCATGTAAGTGACATCATGAGAGACGTCATGGCAACGTCATCCAGGAAAGTCATTTCTTGATGATTTTTTTTCTAACACTCGCGTTAATGCCAATGTCGCGGGACGCTGACACCAACGGGTTATTTTCGGGTATTACGAAGATTCTATGGATTTTGCCTTAATAAATAAATTGATGAGAATCCGCGATGATTCTATTTAGGAACCGCTTCAAACTTAAGTTTCATCGACGAATGGGTGAATGGACAACATGCTTGCTGCTCCCCGACTGACGCGAAGCAAGTTTAAGGCTTCACCAGAGAGTCAACACGGGCGCGCACGAACGCCTACGCGCTCTCTTTATGAGCCTCGCGAGACGACCCACAAACCGGAGATGATGCCGCACTCTCCGGGTACCGAAGGAGCCGTTTCGTAAATCCGCGCTCCACATCATAAGCCGCAGCAGAGGGAAAACAGCCGGGCCAAGATTCAAACGTAAAGCAAAACAAAAAAGGAAGACCTCATGAGCGGCCCGTTCCTGTACAGAAACTTCTCCGCACAGCGCGAGTGCGTGATGCCCGGAGTTTCTCCCACGTAAAGCCAATAGCTCTTATTAGGGCTGCCGCTGTGAGCAAGCGGAGAGCACTCCGAAGTATAGTAATAGTCGCGGCCGCCGCAAGCACCATCAAGTGGAGGATGCGCGCAGCTAGCCGCGATGGTATGACGAGTCACAGAGGCTATAACAGAAGGGAGTAGCGAGTACAGACAGAGAGAGTAGGGAGGCGCGTGGGAAGCGTATTAATAAAGAATCTCTCCGGGGAGTGCCACAAAAAAAGTGTGCGTGAGTATTCCGCTGCTCAAGGTTGCTTCTCCCTTCCCCTCGTCCACACGCTCCCACCGACTCTTCCTTGCAAAATATTGCGCGGCGTACGCGCCGGAGTTTGTCTGCGGTCGACGGAGCTTCGTCCACTCCGGTTTATTAATATGCCCACGCCTCTGTCCGGCAGCAGATGCTCGAAGCCAACGGCTCCACGTTCGCGTCTTGGAAGGGCGTTGTGGTGGCGGCGAGCAACTTGCGCAAAGTGACCACCGTTACGGGGTGCGGCGACTACTTGTGTTCTTTATTAAGGCGAAAGCCTTATATGGCTCATCAAACAGGCGAAGTGGCCGCTGGCGTAGTTGTCGTTGTCAACGTGAACAGTATCCAAAAAAAAAGTTGCAGTTTCGGCACAAGGCCGAAGCAATGAATGCGATAGCAACATATTGGGCAGTTATGCGAAGTAAGTCTAGGAGATTCAGAAACCCTACGATATGTGGTGATCATGGTCGATTGTGCTTGAATTGACAGTAATGCAGTAACCACAGTATTTAAACGGGTGTTGTGAATAGATCACTACTTAACTTGGGGCAGGAGGTGAAGTCCAAATTCGGCATCAAGAACAGTGACAAGCCCCCTGTTCTTACGTCGAAGTGCATTAACGTTCAAGTATCCAGTGACTATCACCGGCACATCCTGCGGCACACCGCATGGAAGTTGTGCAGCCAGAAGTTCATGACGTCAGTCTGCAAGGTTCCTGGCGAGATTTACACTGTCGAAGCCGTGTGACGTTATGGCGGTACAAGCGTCACCACAACTGATCTGGGGTAGCGAGTTGAGTTGCAGCCCTGGAGTTTATAGCTGAAGAGCCTTCGAGAACTTGGTCTATCTTCTCGGACTTGAAGGCAGCTCTTCAATGTCTTATGTCCCCCTTTCGCCATGGACCTAATGAGCAGTTAGTGGCTGAAATAAGGTTTCTTCATCACCAAGCAATCGAAAAACAGCACTGTATAGTGTATCAGTGGATACCAGGTCATTGCGGTACATATGGCAATGACCGCGCAGATGTAGCCACTAGATCTGCACACGACGGTACCCAATACACAACCATTCCGTTCTCAAGAACCGACGCAGCAACAAGACTAAGTTCGCTTGCACGTGACCTTACACTGGTACAGTGGAACTCAACAGAATTCACAAACGCGCGCCTGCATAACTTGGATCCCGATCTGCATCTTCGTCTTCCCTCAGGGATATCTCGGGCTTAGGAGACTCTTCTATGCCACGTGTGGCTTAGAGTGGCCTTCACGAACACGTACTCCTTTCTCATTGTAATGGCCAGCTCTTCTACATGCATTTACTGCAGCTGCGAAGAAACCATCGCGCACATTCTGTGTGAGTACACCCACTTCAACGCGCCTACACAAGAACTGACTGCGGCTCTGGGTAGACTGGATGACTGGCCTTTATCGGAACAAAAGATTCTAGGTCATTGGCCGAGCCCATACTCAGCCCAGAAGGCTTTGAAAGCGTTGCTGCACTTTTTGCGGACAACTGGCCTCAGAGACAGACTTTAGTGTCTTATATTCATTGATGTTGTCTTTCCTCTGTCGCTACTTTTTTGTAATTTCTCTCCCTCTGTCTCTCTTCGCAACATTTCTTTTTATCATCTCTTATTCCCCTCACCCCTTTCCCCAGCACAGGGTAGCTAGCCTCCCTGTCCTTCCGCTTAAACTTTCTTCCTCCTCCTCTACTGTCTGTTATATATATATATATATATATATATATGCAGAAGAATAACTTCGGTTGCCGCAAGGTTATAAATATGAAAGTAGATGCGCTTTCACATAACAACTGTTTATTGTGCCGACGTTTCGACAGGAACCCTGTCTTTTTCAAGGCATGCCTTGAAAAAGACAGGGTTCCTGTCGAAACGTCGGCACAATAAACAGTTGTTATGTGAAAGCGCATCTACTTTCATATATATATATATATATATATATATATATATATATATAATGTGTGTGTGTGTGTGTGTGTGTGTGTGTGTGCAGGGCATGAGGGCAATGGTGAGAGGAAACATTCGCCGAGAGTATAAATAAATTGCTATCGCATAAAAACAAAAATATCGTCAACATAGAAGAAGATGCTAATGATTTTGTAATGGTGGTGATGATGACAGAGATGGTGTTGTTCCTGTTGTTTATGCTGATGATGCGTATGGTGCCGATGATGATTACAGCGCTGATTATGATTAACCCGTCACTATATTCTAGTGTCAACGGTAATCAGTTGCTGACCCAAAGGTCGCCAGATCAAATCTTGCCCGTGGTGGCCATGGTAGCCACAATTCAATAAAGGTGGAGTGGCTTGTGACCCGTGAGTTTAGAGTTAAGGGCACGTTAGAGAGCCCCAAGTGGCCGAAATTTTCGGAATCCTCCACTAATGAGTTCCTCATAATTGAAATTGAATCGTGGTTTTGGGACGTATAACCATAACAATTATTGTTATTATTATTATTATTATTATTATTATTATTATTATTATTATTATTATTATTATTATTATTATTATTATTATTATTATTATTATTATTATTATTATTATTATTATTATTATTATTATTATTATTATGTCGTTGTTGTTGTTGAATAGGATGATGATCGTGAGGAGGAGGAGGAGCATAAGGGCCGGATAGACACAACAGATAGCTTTTGTTTTTCATTCGTCGCAAGCGAACGCATGCGCGACAATGTAAGAAACCGCGAGTTGCTTACGTATCAATTGACTCCCCTTGTTCTGCGCCGTGGAACAGCGCGGGTGAAAATGGCATCGCTTTCGGAATGTGGATTAGAGGAGGATTCCTCACAGAGTAGCGGCAGAAGGTAGATACAGCAGTGCGATTGGACAGCACGTTCGCTTTGTCCCTGTGAGCGAAATTAAAAAAGACCAGAGTTCCCATCAACAATCCTCCCAGAGAGAGAGACAGAGAGAGAGAGAGAGCGAATATATGTAGCATACTGGGGTTTTCAGGTCTACGTTAGCTAGGGTTCATGACTTAGTCTTTCACACTTCGTAGTGCCCTTAATGTGCCGCTACTATGTCGGCTTCAAAACCACTTCTTTCGGCTCTTGCTCTTCTGCGACATGTACTACGAACACAACACCGAGGTGCATCAATATTCATAGAAGGCACTTCAAACACTCGGCGTCTTTATTCATCATCACTGAATCACGCGGTGAGTGCTTTACTGAGTGGATCGGTCGATTTGTCTTCCTTCTAAGCTCAAATTGAAAGCAGCTTTCTTCTTAGCAGCAACGGTTTGAAAAAGACAGCTATAAGTCATTTCGCGTCCACGGCTCTCACACTCTCGGCACTTCGCTCGAGCGACGCCTTCTGGGAAGACTCGAGGAGTGTCCGCAATAGCGTCTCGCTGTTGCCGTTGTACAATGTTTTACTTTAGCCCGGCGCGTCCTTCGCTCATGATTTACGACGCCACACGTCCACGCTGACTTTTTTTAGTGATGTTTTTGTTAGCTGTCCTCCGCATTCTTAGCGTTAGTGCGAACTGTCTCCAAGAACGCACATGGCTGTTCTTAGGAAAGAAAGGTCCCGTGAGACCGACAGCAGTGCACAGACATTCAGAAAGTAGGTTTTGTATAGAGTGTCTTAGGACTGCTGCCGAAAGGTCACCCACCATTTCCTCCTCCTGAACGAGAAGAAAACAAAAAGAAAAAGAAATACACGATGGTATTGGCAACGCAAATAAATATTCCAGACACTACTTTTGCAGTGGATATGTTTTCAACAATGATGTATGTCAGAAATACAAGTTAACTGGCAAGATGGAGCTGTGTATTACAATTGTTTTGTAGTCGCTGGTAATATTTCGAGGAAAACATAGTTTATTTATTTATCATAGTACCCACAGCGCCCAAGGGCATTACACTAGGGGCAATGGGCAGTGGGTTATAGTTATAAGCAGTTCGAGCAAATCTCCTAACAATAATACTGAATTGCAGTGATATACGCTTTTTCACGCCTATATTTATGCAACTTTAAAAAGCGTCTAATACAGCGCTTCTTTGTTTGTTTAGCCTTGCTTTGTTCTTTACCAAAGCTATACGTCACTGTATAACACCACTAGTGCCGCAGATCACTGTTATTTCTAATCTGATCACTAAAAAGGCTCGTTCACATCTGCAGCTAGTCGCTCGCTGCCCGATTTTTTAATTGCACGACTGTAGTCGCCAACGTGCGAACCAATCGCATCCATATAATCAGCTAATTTCAAGGGTGAATGACAATGCGAGCCACATGCGACGAGGAGACGTGAATTCTGTCACGCGGCCAGAATCAGTCGTGTGCAGCTGTGAACATCAGCCACCTCGAGTTTCTTTTTTGGTCACCTGTTGCAAAGGTCACTGTCGCAATTGAGTCTTAAATCTACTATTGTTTCTTTTCTTTGACAGCTCTACAGTATTGGCACTAACACCCATGCACGTAATAAAAACTCACAGGCTACCTTATGCTTTCACTTAGAACGACTTGAAGGCCAAAGCCATTTTCTTTTTCCTCTGCAGCCGATGTGCTGATGTGGCCCCACCACCCTTCGACACCTTTCTGTACTTAGCGTGGTTTTACATGGCCTTCGTGATCGGAGGCACCTCACCTCGTTTTGCATGACCTTCGTGATCGAATCACATTTGAACGAGCTACGGTGTTATGTGATGACGTCATCATTTGAAGTTACGTTATGTGACACCACAACGACGTCCCAAATTTGGAAATCTGGGTCCTCGTTGTACGTTGTATGATGACGTCACCTCATGATAATCACTCTTGGCATCACTCATACCAGACGCCGCGGGACGCGAGACACCGCCGACGTGGGACGCCGGGAGTCAAAAGTCGCGTTTGACGTGACATCTGCGGCCTTTGCCTTGCAAATAGATACTCAAGGCGACCCTAATCCTTGAGTTACGTGTCTAGTAGCGGCACTATAGCACCTCGGCATTCATATGTCTTGGTATTTATTTATTTATTTATTTATTTCATTTGCATACGCGGATACACAAGGACAGAGAGGAAAGAGGGAAAGAGAAAGCTGGCAACTGCTACCTGGAGGGGCACTGCACCTGCTCACTCTTTCGGGAAGAGGGAAAAAACAGAGGAAAGGAAGATGGAAGAGAAAAAACGAAAACAAGAGAGGGTGTATTCTCATGGGGAAAAAGCACTTGCTCTTTCAGTGAACTCATTCAGTTAATTTTCATTGAACATACCGACGGTTAATTAGTCCTCACTTTCAGTAAACTTATGCGCCGATACCGTGTATCCAACATAAATGATAAGCTGAAACACAACCACCAATTCCGTACCATTTTTAATTCATTTAAGCGCGTCTTCTGAACGTCCGCGAAACCAGAAACAAGGGATCAGCTGGAAGTGCTAGGAAGAGGAACAAGTGCGTCGCTCTCTTCCTGAGCCCCTCATAACGCAACTTTAAGGAAATGACCTGGTCGGAAAAAACACGCATTGAAGCAAAAAAATACACAACGCAGAAGCTCGAGATCAAGTCCATGGATTCGTCAAAAAAAAGCGCCTCACCCGAAAATAATGAATACAGCCTATGAAAAGCTGTCGACCATGTAACGCCAAGACATCGCGAACGCAATCCATCACGTATGTAGCGAAGTATATGCGAACACGCCTGAACTCGGCGAGGTGATGCAAATTTTTAGGTGAAACTGACTTTACAACGCTTTTCACGAACGCTTTAGCTGCGGCAACAGTAAAATATTAACACCTTTTTTATTAAATATATTTTACATTGAAGAATAAAAATAAGTCAGGTTTCCTGTTTTTTTATAGTAGAGAATAGCATTGCCATCGTTATTGTTACTACGCAGTCTGGCTCGCTTCATAAGCGCAAAAGAATAAAAAAATCGGTGTTTCTTGAACAGTGAAGAGCTTTTCAGCTGACGGTGAGAACTTAGCTCCACCTATCTCACGTACTATTGCAATCACTCACGCTTTGACACGTCACGCATTGGGCTTCGGCACCCCGGGTGTGAATAAAAGCAACAAAAACTAAATGATGAATCGTGGTCCATACCTTAAAACGGTATTTCCATGTTCAGAAGGAACTCTGAAAGCCGTTTATTCGGAATTCGCGACACGTTCAAATTTGTCCCTTAAGGTTTGAACCTACGAATACAAATATCATTTTGATCTTTTGAAAACAGAGCTGCCCTTCCCAACTTGGTTTAAAATGCTCTGGCACATTCAAGCATAAGTAAATATTTAAAAACACTTTATTTCCGGTGCGAAGTGAGGGCTTGTGAAAGTACATTGAAAGTGCGTTCGTTAAATACGTTAAACTGACTGATAATTAACGTTGAACTTTGGTAAACATTGATTAGACCAGCGATGATATTAACTTTCAATGAATAGTTGAAGTTGTTAAATGCAAGCTTTCTAGCAAGTGTTTATGCACTAAGCGCTGGCAAGTTCGACAATTCCACAATGAAAACGTGCTCTACCAATTCATTCTGAAAAGTTGCAGTCTGTTAGAGCCCGTTAATACTGAATTTCATTATCGATTCTCGCACAAATTTTCATGTCTTCTGTTCGCAGACATCTTATGTTCTCTTAAATGTTCTGCTTATTGGTGTTTTCCAGTCAGAAACAGTCGAATCGGAAAAGCGGGTTCAATGCACCAACGGTGCGTACTGGCAAAGACTTGCCCCAGGATATCATCTTTCTCGGTATTACCTACCACTGGAATTGTTAAGTGGGGGTTCCCTAAGCATCCTCCCTCTCCCCGTTCCTCCGAAAAGTAGCAAGTAATGAGGTGCAGTGGAAGGCCACATTGTGCAGCTTGAAACCCGACGTCAAGGAGGCCATCCTGGGTTGGGCAGAGAGTGTTGCGGAGGACTACCGAGCGTAGAAACCTCTACTCATCTCTGTCACATTGCCCTTTTCCTTCACAAAGGAAAAATAAAGTTTCCACCACCAAGTTTCCATCTCCTTGCTGATCAATGCTGCCGTCTACCATTAACGTAGCAGGTCATCGGACTCGATTAGTTTCCCTTTCAACAAACGAACTTGTTTGAGTTAGGTCACAATTGTAAAGAAGTGTCATTTAAACAACTGAAGTTCACAAGGATGGCTTAGTGTGATAGTTGGTCATGCGTCATATAAGGCAGCACACATATAGACCTAGACAAACGAAGAACATGCAAAACAAGCGCTGAAGACTGGGTCACTTATCCCGGTGACCTGCAACGTCAACTGCAGGCAGCGCTAATAAACAATATATGTTAGTTATGCTCGTTCAAGCGTGAAGAAACACTTCTTAGCGGGCTTAGTCGCCGATAGTGGGACGGCTTTCTGCTCTCCCATAGTAGAGTACAAAGTACTCTGAATCGTTGAACACTTTCTCTAAACACACAGAAATCTGGCAAATATTATTTCAAAAATTGTGCAGAAGCCGCAGCTACCTGCTGCGTTCCCTTCACTGTGAAAGAAGGCAACTTCAGATGTGCATAAACCCTAATTATGGCAGTAATTAAGAAAAAGTTAAAACAAATAACTTTTTCACCAGTGTAAATAGCCGATCGAGTCTAATGAGTGAATTGAAGTCCTTCTTGCGAATAGTCTATAGCCACTTTAAAAGTTTCGAAAGACGACCACTGATAATCACCGCGGAGCGATGAAATCTGACTACATTTAGCAGGCGAAACCGAAACCGATGCACAAAACGTCGAATCTACCATTCACTTCGAAAACGCCCCAGGCATCAGATGCGTAATGTGAAGGCGTAGTTTTGTATAACACCTTTGGTTTGTCCGTTTAGACAATACTGAATAATTATCTATTTACCTTCCTTGATTTCTCCTGCGAACATGGCATATAGAGGGTGCTGTAGCTAACTGAAGCGAAAGTTCCAAGTTATTTGGGTGCATCTTACGAGGCGTGACCAGGTGCGCGTTGCTCAATATTGCATGAAACAAGCCACTGAATTTTCATGTTCTAATTGATAGCTTGATGAACCGAAATTAATAAACGAAATTTTTCGCAGCCAAGCTGGTAGAAAAAATTTTCAATTATAGAGTCGCAGATCGCTTTGTAGAACGTCCAGTAAAAGTGTTTCTAACTTGACATTTATTTATTATAATGTTTATCTGCTAACTACGGATGTCCGTGGGGGCGGAATCAAAAAGTTACCGCAACATGTACATCTTGGTATTTTCCTCTATGCAGAATAATAAACTACAGCGTAGTAGCTCAAGCCCATCTCTCTCTGGCACCTTTTAATAAGATCTATATCGCTAACATAGATGGGTTGTTCTGAGTGATTATAGATTACACCACTGAAATATATGTGGCCATGGAGCTTTCCTATACGCCTCACGTATGCACACATTCATTTCGGGACCACTTGTGTAGCCTACACGCTGAACCGGTCTAGAAAACTTACCAAAGTGCTTCTGGTTTTCTTACACTGACATCGCGAAGAGGCCTTGCGGTTCCACCAGCTGGCTAACTCCAACGAGCACAGAACAGCATCGTCTGAACTGCTACATTTTCACGGGAGCAGCGAACTCCAAAGTTATTTCTACAAAATTGTATGCGAAAACTTGGAATAGCATTCAACAAAAAAATATATATTCAAAAGCAGCCCCCCCACCCCCTCCTCCTCCCTTAAGCACTCGAAACCCTAAGTTAACTAGGCTCCAACTGTCGCTGCACTGCGACTATAGGTGCAAAGCGCGGCTTGCGTGGAGTTTGGGGAGGGGAGGGGGGCAGGGTGCGTACGTTCACAACTTTACAAAACTCTCGCTTTTTTGGTTGTTCTTTATTTCACTTCAAGGCCGGGCTTTGCGCGGGTGCGATTTCGAGGTGTAGAACGGCCGGCTCATTACGAGCGTTCTGCGAAAAGCAGTGCGCAGACGGTGGGGTTGGTATGGAAGAGGGAGAGCTCGGTTTAATCGTTTCAGAAGCCGGAGTCGCTGTAGACCTAATTACAGCCGTGTAATGCGCCGAAGTCCCGCGACGTCGTTTGCGTCGCGAGCATGCAGGCAGCAGAGTCTCGTGTGCGGCTTTGCGCGAGCCGACTAATGCCGCACCGATTCGCGAGCGCGTGAGCTAACCATTTCTTGCTGCGAGACTCCACATATGGGAGGGTATACACAACCACACAGAAAAAAAGAAGGTGACATGGAAGCGTACGCAAGAAGATGGAGACAGATGAAACTAAGAACTTTAGACAATCAAAAAAAAACGTGACAACGCACTCTACTTCTGAAAGCAGGTAGAAGTGGAACTGCCTTTTCAGAATTAACTATCGCAATTTGAAGCCGGTACTTATGCGTAACGGTAAGTCGTCGTGCGATGTTGCAATCCTTTCGAGGAATCTACGACTTCATGGGTCAAACAGGCGTAAGTATAGTTACGTATTCTTGAATCCATAAAGTTCTTTTTTTATTTATTTTTGAACTCGGAATGCATTTTCTATAGAGTTGAAGCACGTGTGTGCATACGCACGTTAGAAATACGTATTCATTCCACTTTTGACATTTTAAATTTGCCGCGCTTTCTTGCCCTAATATATTAGGCGCATGCGCGGTGTTTTGAATAAGTAAGTACCATATATTGTTTTTTTTTTTACTACACTTCGGCGAGTACGCACCTCTCAAAGCTCAAGTCTCATGACCAACAAAGCACATTATATTATAATTATATAAACTATAGTTAAAAAAATGATAGTATTAATAATAATAATAATAATAATAATAATAATAATAATAATAATAATAATAATAATAATAATAATAATGTCAAACGAAGCATGCCAAGGTGCATCGGACCCGCTTTCTTAATTGACTCCCAACACGAATCGCATTCAAACAGGACGTGTGGATAAATTGATTTTCCTAATTATCATTCAGTATGTGGTGTATTGTGCTCCGTTATGAATGGTGAGCTTTTCTAGAGAAAATGAAATATTGGTGCTACCATATTCAGCCGATAGTATACACAAGGATAAACTTTGCTGCTATTTTGCAGCTCTTCAGGCTTCAAATGTATGCAACGTGCACGTGTATTGAAGAGCGGGAGCGCAATAGCGAGATGCTGCGCCAATATGAAACGTTGCCAGTTTCGTCACACTTAGATTACCTTTGGTGTAAAATGGCCAAAAACAAAAAAATGGGTCTCCGGCGAACAGGAGGGAGAAAAAATGGTAGTGACAAAAAAATAGGGAGGTCACCCAGTCCAAGATAACCGATTTGCTACCCTGCACGTGGCGAAGGAATGCGAGAGATTGAAAGAAGAAAAAAAAGGGGGGGGGGCAGAAATCACATCACGCAGCACGTGCACAAGCACCGAGTCAGTAATGGTGCAATAATGTGACGTGGCACGTGACATCCCCCCCACAGCCGCTTCACCAGGTCCGTTTTCTTCAAAAACCTCAGCAGTGCGTTGGTCACCTTCAGCTGCAACCTCCTTTGTGAACGACACGCTAGAACAAACCCGGCGAACCGGACGTTCCTCTTCTTCCGTTGACAGTCCAGCCAGGAAGCATCATGAAGACATCATCTATATTGGCCATCGCAAAATATTGATGATATCCTTATGATGAACCCAAGCGGAAATCGTAGGCGACGTCCACAGTCATATCCCCGCCGCCATCGTACCGCACCGGCAGCATACAGCAGTACCACTTGCGTTGGGCCTCGACTCGCCATCCAGAAGGTTCGTCACCACAGCTTCGGAAAAACCTTCAAGGGCTCCTTCAGCACACCGAGTTCAGAAGCGAGGCTACCCTTCTTGCAAGCGCCGTCTCTTCGACACTAACCCCCGTATTCTAGAACGCCCCTTCACTCAACGCTCCACCTTCACTAGAAAAAGCCGATGGGAGCGCCATCTTTAGACAGGAAAAGTCACTGCATATCAGTGACAATTTGCTGCCATTCTTGAGTAGCACAGCGTCATATTCAGCCGAGCAGCGGCGCAGTGCGCAACTCTGAGAAGTGAAGGGTGAAAGTCGAGTCGAGGAGCGTTTGTGAACTACGGGGGTTATGTCTTCATAAAGCGCCTGAAGTGTCGGCACTAAGCGTTGAGCCAGGCAAGATTTGGAAATTTTCAGCCGCACGCGTTTTATCTCTCCTCGCGCAGTCGGAAACGCCGAAAAAAGGTGAAGTCAGTTTATCGCGCACGACAGTCATGCGACACGACGTGGAACGGGCATGCGATTGCTGGGCAAAACGGGGTAGGCGATATTTCGACACAGGTTTCCCTCGTACATCAACCAATCGAGAGCTTACGCCGTCCTGCCGCCACGCGGGCAAACTAGTGGCTTTATGAATTGTGCCGCAAAAACAGGAAGTGTTGAGGAACAATAACGCACTCGTTCTTTATGCTTTCGATGGTTCTTTATGCTCCCTCGATACCACGTCAAACGCGAAAAGTAGCCGTCAGTGCCCGCAAGGGTGCTGCTATCAACACGAGTGAACCTACAATATCATCACAGAATGACGTTCCCGTGTGATGTCGTCATAAATTGACCGAGGTCACAGAGACTCGTGATGTCATCATGGCGTCACCTCGTGTATGTCAGATGTGGGTCGATTTCGGAGACAATGCAAAACCACGTGAACCTCAAAAAGCTTCCAACGTCTCCGATCCAGGAGACAGTCTACAAATACGTAGGGTGCTTAAAGACTTCGAGGGTAAAAAAAAAACAGGGGGGGGGGGGAGGTATGCAATGGACTAACAAAAAAAAAGGTTATGTCTTTCACCTCCTCATCGTCTAACACAAATGCATTTGGGACGGAGGGATTCTTCTGGCAGATTGTACACAGAAGCGCTCACTGGAGTTTTAGTTTTTCGCACATAAACAAGACGGTCACACAGTGCAGAACAACAATCAGCATTCGAGGAGAAGGGCTGCCAACAGTGCACGCCTTGTCGATCAAAAAAAAAAAAAACCTGGACCCCCTTGAGACGCGTTAGCGCGACGCTCTGGCTAGCCCAGAACACGAACACCAAGAGTGGGTCATCCAGGAGGCCCGGGTTGTTGCGGAAAGGCTAAACCTTACCGCGACCACCCGGATGACCTAGGCTGGGCCTCCAATCTGCAGGTTTCAAATAATGCTTTGTCCACATCGCTCCTCTCCACGGATTCAAACTAGTCATTGGAAAAAAAAGTATAGCAATCTGATGGAGTTGCTCTTGTATAAATTCACGTGAGTATTATGTAGTAAAGTTATCTTCTTTGAACGTGCTAGCACCTATTTTTGCTCCCCCAGCATCCTTACACAGGCAGTTCCATATAGTCATGCGGTTTATCTTATTTTTGGCTGCCCCCCATCATCCAAATACTACTGGCAGTTAACTATTTATGTCATTTACCTGGAAAGAAAAAGGAACGCTGTGTCACCACCAGTAGCATAGCCAGAAAGGAGGATGGAAATGGTGGTTAGAAATATCCCTTCCCCTTTCTACGCTAGGGGTCACCGCGGAGGGCACTGCCCCCAAAGTCCTAAAGATATATGACGTGGTAAAAGATACCATGTGAAACAACCTGCCAATATTTGAGAGATGTTAGACAAACTGCGAATAGTTACACTTACTGGACGATGTAGCACGCCAGTCACAACGCTGCAGCAGGCACTGTAATTGTCGACCGCTCATTGTCCGTCGTTATCTTGTGTTAACTCAATGCTGGTCACATTGAGAACATTTTCATACAGTATGTTGCTCTATGCAAAGTTCATAGTGAGCGAAGTGACTAAACTGTTGAGACGTTTTTAATTTCATTAGACACAAGATGTAACATGCATTAACGTCATCAGCATGTCTTCGCAATGGCGGTGCCTAAGCCAGGTGGAGGGAGTTTTTTTTTTTTTGGCGTAACTATACCAGACACTCTGGCAAGCACTCCGCCTTCATTTTCTTTGTGACCACTAGGGTCAGCAACTGAAGAAAGCTTAACGTGAAGAGAAGAAGAAACAAACTTAACTAGGCTAACTGTCATTGACAAAAGTGTGCTGTAGTTAAGCAGAGCTACAGACACGAAGAGATCATTTGAATCGAAAAGTATGCACTTCGGTGGTGGTGGTCGTTGTTTATATACCCGCTACAGAAAATACGCACTCATCGTTGGAAGAAACAAGAAGCTGTGCATACGAAAATACCATTCTCTTTCAAGGATGGAACGGGAAGATTCATGCCAAGAACTCGATTTCGCAACGATGCATACAGCCCTGCGAGGTGTGAGCAACCTAAAATAACACCGGTAAGAAGCGAAAGTATGCAAGGACAAGCGAAGCTCAAGCAACCAGAGAGCAATTTCCATGCGTCCCGCGACGTGAGACTGTCGGCCCGTCTACATCGTCTTGCGATGTCGTGTTTAGAAACAAGCAGCTGGAGAGGAAAGCTTTCCTTATGCAGTTTTTTTTTCCGCGTGACCTCGCAACTTCCAAACACTCTCAAGAAAGCCCTGTGCAGTCAACGCTGTGACACCAATGTCCCAGCACCATGATGGTGTAGCCTAAGTCGGCGAGTCATCGGTCTCGAAAAGGAGACAGCCTCACAGGAAGCGTGTAGAGCGAGAGAGCGAGAGAGTGAGAGAGAGTGTGTGCGGGTGTGTTTGTCTGGAAGGGGGGGGGGGCAAACGTCTTGAACGCGAATAGACCCACAAGCAAACGCTCGCGAGAACACACTGAGCTACAACTGCAACGAGATGTACGTCGCGCCCTAAGAAAAGGGGAAGAAAGTAAGTCTACCGTTTTACTACATACAAACAAAGAATAGGCGCAAACCAACACTCTCACAAATTGTGAAAGCACACAACAACGGCTACTGCTACAACATCCCCTACAACAGAGGCTACGTTTGCAAACCAGCTGGCTAGCCTGTACGCGGTGTCCGGAGGTAGAAAACACTTTCCAAGCGCGTCACACGTTCAGGCTTCCACACGCGGCCTCAAACTGCAAAGAAATATAAAGATAAGGAGGGAAGTAAGAAGGGGAAGTTAAAAAAAAGCAACGTTCTAGAGATCCCACGAAGCGCTCGAGGCGTACTTTGAATGAAAGCTAGAACGCTACGCCCTGGAGCTCGCGCTCGCTGACCGACGCGCTCGCTGACCTCCCTCCCCCTCCCCCTTACCTCCCTTTTCCCTACGCCAATACACAGCGTTGGGACATCAGCACGATGCCGCCAAGCTTGGAACAACGCCGAGGTTGCTTGACGCGCTTCTGAAAGCATTCCATGTCACAGGACTGTTGACTTTCATCGCAGGTTTTTGCGAAAAGTATACATAAACCTTAGTTTTCCCGCATCGTCATGCAATGTCGCTTTTCAGCTGCGGCTTTGTTCGAGAAAGGCGAATGCCTGAGGCGAAAAAGAAGGTAATGCGAGCTGTCCATTGCTTGACAAGGGCCTTGGCTATGGCTATCCGGGAGCGATCTTCGGGAAAGAATCACGGCATCAGAACAAACAAAGTGAACCAAGTAGGCAATGCGTGAGACTGCAGCTTTGGAGGAACTGGGGGGGGGGGGGGGGGGTGCAAGAAGAGACATGCTTTAGAGATTTGGTGAGCCTGGTTTTCGGCGCTTCGCGTGGTGGCAGTGCTTGAAATGAAAGCGTAGCATCGGCAGCGTGATAACGCAAATCTCGCGGTGTCCCCTGTGTTAGCCTGTGTGCTACACAAAGCCACCTCTCGCATTCGGTGTGTCAGTGCATTGCCTGCCCAGAAGTGTTTCCTAC
This sequence comes from Rhipicephalus microplus, assembly GCF_043290135.1. NCBI lineage: Eukaryota > Metazoa > Arthropoda > Arachnida > Ixodida > Ixodidae > Rhipicephalus > Rhipicephalus microplus. The sequence goes on along the minus strand of NW_027464645.1, from coordinate 1,179,586 downwards.
ATTCATGCGGGTTATGCAATGGCGAAGATCGGATAGCGAAAATCTGCGTCATGTTACACATTCTGCAACACTTGATTTACACTTGGTAGTGCTTGAAGGTAAGCAATCGTGGACCAGAGTTCCTGCAACACCTAATGGCTTGCAGTGCGAGAAACATGAATTACCCTGGAACTTGAAGGTGATCGATTCATCTATCGATTCATCAGTGAGTTAATTATTCACTTATTTTAATAATCAGTCAATAAAAGTTATTTCATCAGATGATTCTGGATGGCCTTCACTACTGAAAGCTCCTCTAGGCAGCTTGACTGGGTTTCTGAAGAGCCTTACATTCGCTGTATACGAAGTTCACAGCATGAAGGTACATATGAAGTTATAATTACAAAATTCGTTTCCAAGAGTTCCCATAGAAGTTAGACCAAGGGATAATCACAGCATGCATAGAGTTGGAGTTGAATTTCCGTTAAATATTTTCTAGAGCACATACAACTTCATGATATGAAAAAACAGTAACTGCCAAAAAGGAAAAAAAAACGAAGATAACGTTCGGTGAAAGTAAAACCTAACAGGTTTCGCATACAACAAGAAGTAAGAAATTTGTACCAACAGGGTTTTACAAGACTAACGCTTATTTGACGAAGAACGTATACTAAACGTTTTATTCTCTCTCTTAAGACATAAGGCTATCGTCTTCCGACGACCGTTGCCAGTGAAGCATGAGGATACGCCGCCATTATTCTAAGTTCATTACGCCGTACTTTTAATGCGTCGCATGTACATCAAGCATTGTACGTTCTTCTGAGTATCACTTAATATAGTAATCATCTAGAGTATCATGATGCTAGAAATACCTCCTAAGTTCTCATTAATTACCCTCCATATTTCAGACAGACAGACAGACAGACAGACAGACAGACAGACAGACAGACAGACAGACAGACAGACAGACAGACAGACAGACAGACAGACAGACAGAGAGGCAGGCAGGCAGGCAGGCAGGCAGGCGGATAGATAGATAGATAGATAGATAGATAGATAGATAGATAGATAGATAGATAGATAGATAGATAGATAGATAGATAGATAGATAGATAGATAGATAGATAGATAGATAGATAGATAGATAGATAGATAGATAGATAGATAGATAGATAGATAGATAGATAGATAGATAGATAGATAGATAGATAGATAGATAGATAGATAGATAGATAGATAGATAGATAGATAGATAGATAGATAGATAGATAGATAGATAGATAGATAGATAGATAGATAGATAGATAGATAGATAGATAGATAGATAGATAGATAGATAGATAGATAGATAGATAGATAGATAGATAGATAGATAGATAGATAGATAGATAGATAGATAGATAGATAGATAGATAGATAGATAGATAGATAGATAGATAGATAGATAGATAGATAGATAGATAGATAGATAGATAGATAGATAGATAGATAGCACATCCCGTTCATATTCAATGGTAAATAACTAAGTCCTTTACCCTTGACAAAATGTAAAATTAAGCCGGTCCCAAGCACAGCCAAGGACGGAAAAATGCACTTGCCTCCCCACATAAGTATTTATTTAATTGACAACGAACAAAGTGGGAAATCCATACAGTTATGCATTAAAGAAAGCAGTTGGAATATCTGAAATGGCTTCTCAATTGTTTGCAGCAGCGTGACCCTCTCTAGTCGTCTTACAGCCAAGTCGAGAAAAAGCCCAGCTTGTTCCATTCTCAGTTTGAAGAGGTAACTCGTATGTCCGTAATACCTCGCTAATAGTTTCAAGCCGGAGAGAAAACGGAAATATATGCAGACACAGAAAAGAAGATACATAAGGTGCTGCGTACACTGCCTTGCAGTGACCGACAGTTTGCTTCATATGGCGTCAATCACAGCAGACGCCTCCTGTTTCTCGTCAAAAACAAGAACCCGCAATGTGCAAGAAAAGCAAGCTGCCTAGCGATGTATATAAAAAACGACAACGGATAGAGGAACCTGAAGCATACGTTTATATTGCTCCAGCCGAAGGCGCAGTAAAGGCAACAAAATTGTCCCCATCGAGCAAGATGTCACGGCTTGACTTCACCTCTTAGCCAGGAGGAACTTTCAGAAAGTGTGAGCTGTAAAACTTCTATTTTTCTTGCGCTTGATAATCTTCTTTCAGATCCTTCCGATACACAAGCCGGAATACACCAACAAAAATAACATCGAAAGGGCACATCGTGAAAATTATTTCTGGTTTTTTTTTTGTTCCACTTCTTATCAACTTAGTCACTTCTTTTCTGCCTTTCATAGAAATATCCGGAAATACTGTCCGGCGTCTTCTGGTATCGAAGGCTTTTCCACTTCTGATCCGAATTTCAAATCAAACTGCCTATCCCGCTGTCAAAGCATTCGGCTTGTCCCGTATGTCTTCCTCCTTTCCTGTTGCCGTGTTTTTCCTGTTTATTTATTTTCATCTTGCTCAATTTCCAACCACGTAAACAAAGAGCTGGACGATGTATGAAGTCGTGGAATGACGGGAAAGCAGATAAACACAAAATAAGAAGCTAGAAACTTTCTAAAAAACCGAAAATATTACTGATGTGATTTTCACTCTGCGGGCGCGGGCTTTTTGGACCAGGTTAGCTGTTTTATGGCTAGCCGCTGCTACGTCCACCATTTCATTTGTATTTTTTCCTTTCTTTGTTGGACAGAGAGTAATCCAGCAGCTCCGAAATTTCTGGCTTCAAAGATTCGCATTATGCGACGAAGGATGCCTGTCTCGGCACGCCTTATTTCCCTTTTCTCGTCGGCTATCTCTCTGGATCGCTCGTGGCCCGAAACAATGGCACACCTCATAATAGCCTCCCATATTTTGCCGCCGCCCGCGAAGTCCCCGAGTGTCTGAGGAACGACATCAATGGTTTTGCGGGGGCGCCGAAGACAGCTCACTTTATAAAGTATAACGAATGGCGCCTCTGCGCCACGCGTTAGAACACCGGCTTCTCAGTATGTACGGGTTTCTGCGCATATGTAAGTCGCATTGTTCCGGAACAAATGGAAGCTCATATGCGATGCATTAAGAATGCTTGCCGATTCGTACGAGTCTTTACAATGTACTGCGTGTGACTTTTTCACTCAAACTTCAACCAGATGTCCCACACACCCACGTTTTGATGTTCTGCTTTTTTTTCATGATAGAGCGCTTAAAGTAATTAAGTACACTCACCAGTGTTATAAGGGTACATATTCTTCTGACTCCTTGGAAGGATATGAGGAGGGGAAAAAACATGTTCCTTTCTGCACAATGGAAATGCCTTTGAAGGAGCTGCTTTTGTCCTCTTTATGACTTGTGACTAAGAGATAATGACGTCGTACTCACAGGTTTACTGCCCCATACGTTTACTCAGGTACACCTGTGATGTCGCCTACCAGTGACGTCATTGGTAAATGTGCTTGAGTAGGGTCATGCGCGTTTATGGCAATAATAGCGACTGAATAATCCTAAAGTTAGACTCTAGAAACCACCTATTTTTAACACCGGGAAACTGGCGACCAAAGGCATTCCGTTGTGAGAAGCGTATAACTACCTATCTTTGCATTTACATTTGTATTCATTACGAACCTTGTTTGTTTTGGGGCATGACCGACAACAGATAGGAAGGTCAGGGTGAGGGGAGTCTGCTACGGTGAAACTTAGCCCACTCCCAACCTCTTTTCCATAACACAGAATCCTGCGTACGCCTATGACAAACACAAGAGAACGTACAGCACCCAAAAAAAAAACGCACTAATTTTCTTGCATATCTTTTATTGATCGAAGTCGTTGCCTCTTTTTTTTTTTTCGCTTCACTTCTAAACGTTTTCGAGGCTGCCACTTGCAGCCGTTCAAGCCTGGTTAAACCATCGAGCGAGTGCAACGCACTGAACGTAAATCTTCCAAATATTCCTCGGTGCTCGAGAACAGATTTTCGCGGGGATTTTCGAGGGTCGTCCTTCATACATAACGCATCCACTACCGTCCTATTCGACGCCCCACTCTAAAGCCTTTTACGAAAGTATCCTTCAGGTCTCGATTGCCTTCTTTATTTAGTTCACTTGAAGTTATTATTTATGGAGAGACTGCGGGAAGGACCCCCTAGCTTGACATTTTCGCAACAGTAGCACCGTATTTCACGGTAAGCTGAACTGAACGGAGATATGTAAAGAAAAGAAACAACAAAATAGCAGGCTTCTACTACAGGAGCGAACGAACACGCATGAAGCCGAGCCTGGATTTCTATTTCAACGAATGACCACGCACCGAATCGAATAATTCGCAACACAATCTATAAAAGTAAAGTAGGACTTGAAAAATGTGCATACGTTGATATATTCAGTGCTCGAAGGATCAAGCCATCGCACCATCGGTCGTCAAGGTTTTGCTTTGTAGAAACAATCAAGCCGCGAAGAAGCAAGAAAGGGCGCTAAGCTTCCTTCCACATGTGTCACTAACTTACCCCGAAAGGCGGCTTCTGGGTGCCGCAGCTCTATGAACGCATAAAGGGAGTTTCAGGCATTGCTAGCATATCTTTCTACCTGCTATCATTCCCCCCCTCCCCTTAATATAAAAGGGAGTAAAGTCCTATGAGCCACCTCCAGCTGAGCTCAAGAAAGAAAGCACTCTTAGACGAAGCGCTATGTACTCGTTCTCCGAGTGCGCTTCTCAAGAAATCTGCCTCCTCAGGCACAACCGTAAGCCGCGCTTCGAATTCCCGCCGCCATGCAACGAGGACCATTATTTCGACGTCTCCTTTCTCCTGCTTCGTATATTAACCTCGCTTCTCTCCCTCCCAGTTCTTCCTTCGTGATTCCTTAACTGAACCCTCTTCTATAGCGGCAGCAGCCTCCTGATCCAGATAAGTCGCCGAGGCCGACGCCACGTAAAAAACGCTGTCTAAATCGTCCGCCAGAAGCTTAAGCTTTATCTCTTTGTCGGAGGAGAAACGGGCCGTGCAAGATGGCTGTGCGCATCGCTTCGTCGGATAATATATAATGCGTGCTTGTCCGCGCTTTTGCTGGCCCTGGTGGTTCTTCGCTGCGTTTTGATTTTGTTCATCGTGTGCCTTCGTATTTAAATTCGAAGCATTTCTCGGTGAACCCAAGGCACCTCGTGTGTATCTATCTATCTATCTATCTATCCATCTATCTATCTATCTATCTATCTACCTATCTATCTATCTATCTATTCATCTATCTATCTATCTATATATCTATCTATCTATTTATTTATCTATCTATCTATCTATCTATCTATCTATCTGTATGCATGCATGTCTGTCTGTCTGTCTGTCTGTCTGTCTGGCTGTCTGTCTGTCCGTCCGTCCGTCCGTCCGTCCGTCCGTTCTCTCATTGGGCCGTTCTATTAATGCGATATATATATAAAAAAGCATGCGTGCGCGCGCGCGCGCGCGCGTGTGTGTGTGTGTGTGTGTGTGTGTGTGTGTGTGTGTGTGTGTGTGTGTGTGTGTATGTGTGTGTGTGTGTGCGTGTGTGTGTGTGTGTGTGTGTGTGCGTGTGTGTGTGTGTGCGTGTGTGTGTGTGTGCGTGTGTGTGTGTGTGCGTGTGTGTGTGTGTGCGTGTGTGTGTGTGTGCGTGTGTGTGTCTGTGCACTCGCGCGTTTCACTGTGAATCGGGAAATTTTACCTAAACTCATTTGCTTAAACATCGATGATACATTGTGTGCTCATCAGCGTTAAACATGTTAGGTAATCCACCGTTTACTTCTCATACTTCTGTGGACCAGGCTACTTCTACTCTCTCACCGCCGTTTAGAACAAGCGTACGTAATATTGACCCCAGCTCTCATAAGTTGCCGCGGCCAGCGCTAGAGGCAGTGGGCTTCTTTACCTCTTAACTACTGGTGAGCCAACCATCGCGGCCAGCTAAGCAAGCAAGTCATAAAGACAAAAGAGGCATTATCATGGTCCTCGGTTATCTTTTATGATGAGCAAATCTCCTCTCCTTCCCAAAACAGGGACATGTCTGCCCCCTGCAAGCCATGAAAATTCCAATCCTATTTTGACTCGTTTTTACCACTTGATCCACCCATATCTAAATACACGAGTTATTGCATTTGCCACCAGCCCCCCACCTCCCCCATCCTAGATGTAAATGCTATGATTGCCAAGTGAACCCGCTTCTCTAGCTTAACAGCTTAAAAAAATAGCTTCAACCATTCGATGAGAAGTGTGAATATCAGGTTGAGTATTGCTATTACCTCACCCAATTGTTGTCTCTGCACTCAAATACTGTAAATAAAAATTCATGTTGAGACCGTTTCTCATCACAACGCTCAGTTTTGGAACCTTTGTAGAAAGGTTAGAGCAAAATTAAAGAAAGAAAAAGACTTACGCATGTGAAAGAATGTGTAGATTCTACTTCATGCAAACATTATCTTTTTCATTCATGCAAACATTATCTATGCATAGGTAAATAGCATGCCTGTACTTTTTTTTCATTTTTAATGCGTCTGTCACTAAACCAATTCTGCAGAATATGAAGCTAAACTAAAAAAAACAATTGCGCATGTGGAGCACGTACTGGTAGCATAGCGCCTGCTCCCGTGTTTGACCTTCTGGAACCAGTGTTACCAAATAAGTGATGCTTTTTCGTTCGCAAACTTCATGAATATTTGACCATATCGCTCGCTAAAGCGATGCGGGCAGTATTAGAGAAAAACAAAAGCTTTTTTGTTGAACCTGCGTCAATAAAGGGTATTGCTTACGCTAATTAGCTAATAGTACAGTACAAGTGAGGGGTAGTATAGGCTGGCGCTAACCTCCCATGCGTTTTGTAGACCGTGCTTCCCTTTAAAAGCATGAGAATTAATACGCTGCACTTCTTATACACGTGCGCGCGGTCGCTAAAAGGTAGTTCCTACTATTGCTGCAATTAAACAAGCGCATACTTTAACACACAGATGCTTCGGGTTTCAGCTTCTTTGCATTGTTGTCTTTAACATGTGTCGCATAATGTTGTGTAAGATATAATTCAGCACGTTATATTTGTTTCAGTGCATTACCTGTAACAATATTCGTAACTCGTTCCTAAAATTAAAAAAAAAAGCACTCTCGGGCTCATTTTGAAAGGCGACACCAAATTTCTGTTTAACCAATGATTACTTATAATGTATCGATGTAACTGTGTCGTATTGAATTGCTAATATTTCCCGCTTGAGCACATGGCGCTGTGAACAATTTTTTGTACTTGTCAGCAGCATTTAGCTGCTACAACCTTTAAAAGATAACTTCATTGTTTAGTCTCATAACGTTCACCACTGTACATAATAAAACGACTCCCTAAAAGTTACGAACTACATTGCTGGTTCAATGCAGATGGTGTGACGTACAACCTGCGCAAGTAGCTTACAGATCGCGAGATTCGAAAAAAAAAACTTAATTTTTCGTCAGTTTGTGATTGTATTTGGTCGAGCGCGTGTTGCTAGGGCGTCACAGAAAGGGTCAGAAATCTAAATTGAAGACTACTTGCCGATTTAGCGGGAATATTCAGCTTTTTGTTTCGTGTCCGGGTCCTTACATTTTTATTGCTGACTGCACAAGAACGTCGCGTGATGAGCAACACCGCGCAAAACGTAATTTTTTCCGAAACTTTCTTTTTTCATTCGTTCGTTGTCACGGGAAGTGATTCCTTTACTCTACTTTTACACTTAAAGCGGTACAACTCTTTCATCAACTGCACGGTGCGCTAGACGAAGTCATCGGTAGTATCTAGTTTCTTATTTTGCGGCTTGTTCGTCCATTCGCAATATCCAAGTGATTGAGTTTACTACGATATCTTCAAGAGAATCTATAGCACTGCAATCTTTGAACCGTCACGAGAATGATGAGTTGATATGGTGCTTTTTTAACGCAAAATTGCGCCACAAGACCAAATTAAGGCTCGATCCTTAGGTGTCATGTTGAGATAAAGTAAAAGCCCCGTTATGGATTCACACCAACTAGCACGTAGTCAAGCCTGTAGCCAGAAATGTTTTTCGAAGTCGAAGAGGGGCACCCCCCCCCTTTTTCCCCCATCATAGTTACGGGCCTGTGTGTACATCGATTAGAACAGTCTTCGTGTTTGCCACTTAAATAGCCCTTGTGGCTTTGTTTATTGTTGCGTTTCGGCTTCTGTTCCGGACGAAAAAATGGCTCACCGTGACACTCGCCAGTTGAGTTGAATTGCTGAGTCTAAAATGGTCAAGGTGCTGAAGTAGCACTACTGATCCTTTTTGATAATTACCACTCTTAAAAAGATGAAAAGTCGCATGAGGCGAAAGAACAAAGCTCAGACAAATCCAAGTAACCCGTCGTTTCCGCACTGCCTTTAGCGCCATGCGTTGTGGCTTCGACTGACACTAGCGCTACATTTGCCTCTAGTGTTCAGCAATGAAACTCTACTGTCCTGGACCTAGCTAGAGCAATCAGTTTCTTCCTTTACACTCCACTGGTACAGTGGTGGCGCCACGCTCCAGATAATAATCTCGTTGAGTAGTGCACCCCGTCGGGAGATATTCCTAATTACCATAAGAATATAATCCCACATTTGGCAGGGGTGCTTCCGTTCGGAATCGCCGTGGATAATTGGGCTAATTACCAAGATCACCTAATACACGCGGACCAAAAAACAAACAACGAAGCTCGTCGGGAAGCATAAAAGGTGGAACCTAATCGTCAAAAAACTTCCCTCCTTCCTGTCGCGTTCAATGTGTCCTACATTTATTCTCATAAATAATTACACGCACACAAGGAAACAAAAAGGAAGAGAAATTTTGCGTGTGCTTTCGAAGAAGCAGCCGGCTAATTCTTTGAAGCAGCCGCTTTTCGAGTTAAAGCGAAAGCGAGCGTTCACCTTGTTCACTAGAGCGTTATTTCTTCGTCGTAGTCATTTACTCGTTCTTCCTTTTTTTCCCTGTATCTCATTGTTTGCTTTATACGCTCTCCAAATCCGGTAAAAGCCCTCCTACGAAACCACCAACTTTCCGCGTTTCCTAATGACATGAGCTGTCCTCGTTTAAAAAAAAATGCTATAAAGATAAGAAAAGGGGGAAGTTTCCTCCGCAAATACACACTTCTTTCTCGATTAAGTATAATTATAAATCAATTAGTGGACAATTTTGGACCGCTTCCTGTCTCAAGCAGAAGCCCTCGCTCGGGGGGAAGAGCGATAGGTCGGTTGCGTCTATTCTTTTTTCCTGTTAAATTTTTATTTAGAGAGAGATTAGGCGGAATCCATCGTCGCCCTTGGAATTCTTGCGTCGTCTGTTCCCACTTTCTTAAGAAGCAGACGACAACGGGGCGCAAATTTTCAGTTGCGGAACCGAGATTCCGAGAGGAGAATCATTACGTGGAGCTCCGGGTCTAGTAGCGGAAAAGTTTTGAGAAGTTGAAATCGCGTCAGCGGTCGGCCTTGTATCAGTAGCTTGCCTAAATGATTCACTCGTTGGTTCCGAAATTGACGATAGTTAAAGCGCGAGAACGGAACGACGACAAAGAGACAAGAAGGACACGAAGGACACTTTGTCTCTTTTTCGTCGTTCCGTTCTAGCACAATAACTATCGTCATGTCATACCAAACTAGCCCAAGCTCCCACAATTCTGTAATTTCGAAGATCTCGTCGTCGGTTGAAGCCAGAAACCGCTATTTTCCAGATCCTCCTTTCGAAACCATTTTCAGGAAGAGCCGATGCGTGCAGAAAACACCTGACATAATCCTGGTAGGGTTAAGACGTGTTTTTCTTCTCGCTAGTGAAATTCCCCCCACAGCTATTTTCTTTGAAATTAACCTTTCAGTCCGAGATACGATGCCTCTTCCGCGGTGCCCTTGCATCACTATCACATAAGAGTTCCATTTTGACATAAAATCTACACGGATTTGACGGTGTTATTACAGTACCATCCCCATCTCTCGACAGCCGACAAGGCACTGAAAGCTGTCTTGCGCATTTTAAGGACGACGGGTTTGTCTGAACGCCTCTGACGTCCAGTGGACTTCTACACGCTGCAGTAAACTTATTGTTTCTCTCTAACCTTTTTTCTTTTCCTTCTCTTCCCTCCTCTCTCTTTCTCATCTATCTATTCTTCTTCCCTTATTTCTCAGTATAGGATAGCCAACCAGAATTTTTTTCTGGTTAACCTCCCTGCCTTTTCCCTTTGTGTTTCCTCTAGCCCCTCTATACACAGGTGGGACAATGGTGCAGATGTTATTTTTTTATGTGTACTCCATTATGAAAAGTGACAATTGGTGTCCGTATTGTGTCAACACGAGCGATGCGAACAATTGTCATCGTGTCATTATATCGCGCTATGGCGTCAAAGCTCGCCTAAATTAGTGACGTCACGACATCTATATGACTTCGCACGTAGAGTAATCGCATGACTTCGTCGCATATTCAAAAGTTCGCCCATCCCGGAGACAATACAAAAAACATGTTCGGTGCAAATGAATTTCATTTTAAAGTGATCAATGGGAGTATCTGACTTAGTTCTTCGTCGATTTCCTGTTAAAGCTGCACTCTCTATGCAGGGCATTTCTTTGCATCTGCTATTCAGAAAATGTCAGACGTGTTCAAGCAGGTCAGCGCACTATGCGTTTGCAACTTTTTCGTCGTAATGCCTCACCGGCTTGCCCCTAAGATGTATTCGCAATTCTTCGAACTCGAAAAACAATTCGGAGGTCGTTCAACTGCGCCTCGAATGAGGCATTATCCCCGAAGACGTCGCAATATCCGCAGGAGCGTTGGCGTGATTACCGTATAGTGGTTCGTTCGCTGCACGCACCACTCCCTGCACCTACGGCCGTACGAGCCCTTGCGAAACAGCTTCACGCCACGGGATCAGGAGAGGCGGGAACAGCCGAGCCAGCAAACGGGAGACGCCGTTCCTCATTAGGCCGGACGTCAGTAGCGACGCCGTTCCAGCCGGGCAAGGTAAACAAAAGGTCGGAAACAAAACACGCTGTGTATACAAAAACGAGTACACGCCCCTGTAGTACTACACCATATCGTTGGCGGCTTGTCGCGCTGACTGCTGCAAGTTGCGAAACGGAACATATAACACGCCCACGCCGGAAGGAAGGAAGACAGGAAACGGGATCAGCGCGTGAGAGAGAATGTGTGAAGGAAAGGGCGAAGGTTTGGAGGTATACGGTTAATACTGTAGTGTGAGTAGTGTGTGCTCCGCTAGTAGCCCCCCACCCAGCTAGGGTGGCAGCGTAGGGCTTTCACGCGGCAGTCCAGGAAAAGGAATTTCTGCAGACGCAAGCTCGCCAGTGCGAAAAACGACACGCTGCAACCGAGACACCCCCCCCCCCCTCACACCCAGTCTACCGCCATCCACCCTTTCATTCACCCATTTTGACAACGTGGCCACCTTTTTGCCTTTCCCTCCATGGTTAACGTTTCTTGGTTCGTGAGTGTTCGACATTTTAACCACTCCTAGTCGGCAGAAAAGTAAAGGTGGGGCACTTGTGTGTCTAGCAAAAGCAGGGAGAAAAATAACGTTAGTTTGAGTCTGTGCTAGCTCGGTTCAACAGGATTTTTGTGATTCTAAGCTGTAGTATAGGCTGTGTTAGGTAAAATTATACGCTGGTTTTGAGTGATTCGTGACACAGTACGGCGCATATTTCGTGTACTATTGAGGCCGGCTGCCTTAAAATGTAATGGGTCATAACCCGAGGTAATCCTAGCTTGTCCTAAGCAAAAAAAAAACGAAACCCTGCTGAGTCTAAGATAGTAATTTTAATCCCACGCAAACAGACTTGGCGAGTACTAGGCCTGAGTGCCACTTCCACGATTGAATGCGAATGGCAGAAACACACTTGCCGTGCGCAGTGCTCCAAGTACAGAGCATGAACTACCTTCAGCGATACTGTTGTGAGAAGGGCTAGTTAGGTGAGCAGAGTAAGTGGCCGCATGGATCGTCTATCTTAATTTGTGCGAGGCTAACGATGATCCCGTGTACAGCGGAAAGCACTCAAGTCGGACAGCCCAAAAAAGCTTAGCTGAGGAAAGCATTTACACAAATAAAAAGCAATGCAATGTAGACGCGCTTTTGCTTAGCAATAATTTTTATTTCTAACACCTCCCTCTCTGTCGTTTTCCCCTTCCTATCACTCTCTTATTTTATGAGAAAACTTCCTTTGTTTTCCTCGAGTCTCCTTTACAGCCTACGTGAACGTAAGAGCGATCAATGAACCTCGGTCGTGGATTTTCCTCTAGGGTTACGGCAGTGGTGTCGCGCAGAACGCTTTGCCAGTAGTTAAAGAAGTATTGAGGTGGCTTCCACACAGCACGATTCCGAGGTCAAAGCTCCCAGCTTCAGATCTGACTCTGTGGCACCTCTTTCTCTGCCGCTGTGGGCACGATTCATTACATTGGCATGTTTGTTCCGAGCACACCAAATGTGCCAAATTGTGTGGAATGGAAAAAAGTAGGCTCCAAAGCTTTCTCTTTTTTTGTTCGGAGATTGACCTACACAGGAGAAGTTGGAATGTGAGTAGCAATAGGGTACTGGTAAACTAAGGTGGTTTAAAAACGTACACAGTGAAGACTAGTGAGTTATGTAGTATTTTGCGGCCCAAAAGCGAGTAAGTATAATTTTAAGTTTGCGTGGAGACACCTGGTGCGCTGCAGCGCAATCGTCACTCGTTCCTGTGAGTCATGTCTCCTCTCTAGCACTGCTACGCTGCAGCTGTTGCGACCGTCGATTACACTTGAAGAGTCTGTGATTACGGTCGCATCAGTAGCGTCACTTGCACCCTTCCCATAGCTCGAAGTTAACCCACTACCCCGCCTCCAGTTCTCTGTTGAGACAGAGTCTCCTGTTTGAGTCAATACGGTATTATAGAACTAAATAGGTACATTTTTGAACCAATATGGCAGCAGCACAGAGAATGTGCGCCACCATTTTGCGCGAAGGAACGCTTGCATTCAGGCGCCTTCGACTAGCTTGTTTTTCGGTGGAGTTTGGATGCTCGCCTCCAACTTGTACTTTGACATACAGGGTATTGGCGCTCATGCCCACTTGTTTCTTGGTAGAGGCGGTTTGTACGTTTGTTGTTGTTGTTGTTGTTGTTGTTGTTGTTGTTGTTGTTGTTGTTGTTGTTGTTGTTGTTGTTGTTTTCACCGTAATGTTTGCGCTAAGCTATAGACTGCAAGAAGGTCACTTCGCCCACTACGGTGGCCGCGTTAGTGAGATGAGTGAGCTGCTGTAGCTAGAAGAGTCAAAGCAGGGGCTAGTTGAAGTAAAAACTCAGAGTTGTTACTTCGTGCTTGACCCATGTGTTCTTTTCTTGCGTCCTTTGTCTTTGAGCAGCGTCCTGCAAGTTTCGAGAAGTTCGCCGTTCTTCGGGTTACAGTCCAATTTGTTGCTATCGCATTGATTGTTCCGCCCTTGAGGCGGAACTGACTTGTGTGTGTGTGTGTGTGTGTGTGTGTGTGTGTGTGTGTGTGTGTGTGTGTGTGTGTGTGTGTGTGTGTGTGTGTGTGTGTGTGTGTGTGTGTGTGTGTGTGTGTGTGCGTGTGCGTGTGCGTGTGTGTGTGTGTGTGTGTGTGTGTGTGTGTGTGTGTGTGTGTGTGTGTGTGTGTGTGTGTGTGTGTTCAATGATGTAGAAATGTGATCGAGACTTCTCGACCAAAATAATGCAAAATGGTTGTTGCTTGGTCTTCCGAAATTTAGCTTACGTAGCAAATCAGCAATACACGTCACATATTCGCATTCCAGGCACAGCGTAATGAACTAATATTTGCACGTCCTAGAAAGCCCGCGAAGTCACCTGGTGTTCGCAACATCCATTCAGACAAATGCATTAGCACCTTATAAGCACTGAGAATTCGGAGATAATAAATGTTAAAAGACAGCAAATGCAAACCTAACCTTTCGGCAGGATGATCTAAGCTTGTTTGCTCCCAAAGTCAGGCTGTTTTGTGTACTCACCTGCGAAAGACAGAGAAAAGAAAACATCACGATCAATCACGATCAATCATCATCATTTGCATCACGATCAATCAGACCGCAAGGCACCTTCAAAGCATATGAGCACTATGCAACAGCAGTAACATCACCACCTTTGGCAAGACATAACATTTCTGCCAAAGACCCGTATTGAAATATCTATCTATCTATCTATTTATATATCTATCTGTCTATCTATGTATCTATCTATCTATCTATCTATCTGTCTGTCTGTCTGCCTAAGCTTGTCGAGTTTTAATGATCTTACACCGTGAACTTTTAGTGCACAAGATCCACTAAACATTACACAAAGGTGCGTATAGGTAACAGTACCAGAAATCTTCACTCAGCTCCACATAGTAATCAAAGTTCTGTTGTCTAAACTAACCACACCTTTAGCATTTTTACAAAAGATTGTCGGCACTTCTTTTTTTTATTCGAGCCGCATTATTCTGCGCATACCTGTACCCCTTTGTTCGTGACCCAAATGACACCTTATTTTGTTGTCTATCGCAGCGCAAACCTTTTGTACGCGCCTCCCGGCCTCCCAAGAAATCAGGGCAAGCTTTGATTGATATGTGGGGTTTAACGTTCCAAAACCACCATATGATTATGAGAGACGCCATAGTGGAGGGCTCCGGAAATTTCGACCACCTGGGGTTCTTTAGCGTGCACCCAAATCTGAGCACACGGGCCTACAACATTTCCGTCTCCATCGGAAATGCAGCCGCCGCAGCCGGGATTCGAACCCGCGGCCTGCGGGTCAGTATCCGAGTACCTTAGCCACTAGACCACCGCGGCCGGGCAAACAGGGCAAGCTACTATGCTAGAAAGATCGCACGAGAAAATTTTGACGCAACCACGTAAAAGGAAGCCGGGTGAAAAAGAAAGTTGAACAAATAAGTGTTAAAACAAATAAAGCTCTGTGAGTGAAAGAGACTATGTTCACTGGCACTTTAGTTTTTTTTTAGAAAAGTTTCATCCTACTTCCTTTTATCCCTCTTTCTAGGAAGAAGCCAGAAACGAAGACAACAATTCCCGAATTAGTCCCAACACTCTTCGGCCACCAGGGGAACTCCGGACGTCTTTCGTATAGCCTTGTAAACCTATACGGCCTCGGGCAACGCGTTCTGAATGAAATCAAGCTCCCTCTAAAGTAAAAGAAGTGCTCCTGACTTCGTATTTTAACGTCCCCGTTCTCGTTTTTTGGTCTCTTTATCTGTTTTCTGTTTGCCGAACAGATGCTTCTTTCAACCCAACTTCAGAGCAGCATGCGGTTTATTGCCGGTGACTTTGTTCGACTCGAGAATCATGTTCTAAATGTGTTTGTTTATTGCAGAAGGAGCTTGTGGGAGTGTATAGTAAGAGCATTAGGTTTTAATGAAAAAGAAAGGAGCGACAGCAGCCCTCCAAATATTATCTCTCATTTTTTTTTTTAGGATGGGCCACCGGTCAGTGTCTGATACATTGGGACGTGCTTGGAATCCTCAGTGTCATTGGCGCGTTATTTTACGTCAATTTTCCTAAATCCTTGGGGATATTTTTTTATAAGCCTATTCTCTGCCTGGGCTGTATATTTGAATGCCATTTCTTTAACCCTCTTTCAACACTTCGTGTATGACTTGTCTTGCTTACATTTCGCTATCCTTTTCGTGGCACTCCTCAAGCATCTTATTACGTGAATTTCTTTTTCTCTTTTTTACACTATTTCTCCGCACGTTCTTTTCTTTAAGCATATCGCTTATGGCGTGTGCCTGTGACTTTTCCACGTTGCACGTGGTCCCCATTTGTACGAAATCTGAAAAGAGTTTGTTCATTTTTTTTTCGAAACTCCACGAAGCGTACAAAATTGAACTCATTTAGACTGTAAAGCAGGAAGGCTAACGCAAGTTTGCCTTATGTCATAAGGCACCGCAGCTTTAGACGCTCAGGCATCGCGTTTTGCATGCGTGTACACGCATGACAGGATTGAGCGACCGTGTTCGATGTTTCTCGGAAAGCACGCCGTTCAGAATTATTACGTGCACTGAACTTAGATAGGTGCTTGCATACGTAATGACTGCATACCATTTTCTTCCCAATAGATTATGAAAACGATAAAAAATGAACCAAACTAAGCCTACGGTAAATGTAAGCATAAGCTGTGTAGAACTTAGCAAGGTGAGGTGTTGGGCTAGTTGGTTTTTGATGACTGGACAGATGTGTAGAACTCCTGTCGGTCTACCTTTTGAATGCGTTCCCCATCCAGCCGAAATCCTAATTTCCTCGCTCGCCTTTATCGCCTATGGCCCCTAAACATTCAGGCATCCCCTAACCATGATATCTACCATACAGCTAGCGGTACGCGCTTTTTGAACTGTCCGAAATTCGCACTTTGCTTGAGCCCTCACTTTACAGATGAACCGGAAAAAGCGTTGGCCGTTATAAATGCTCATTTGCATATCACTCGCGTACCGACCGTATAAAGACACGTGGTCATCATCGGTCGATTTTTAACGAATAATATTCCTCGCGTTATTGCGACAAAACTCAGAACCGTTTTTCTCGCGGTGATCCGAGAGCAAATGCACACTGGAATAACTTCTCGGCGATCACTTGAAATGGTTTTCGAAAGAATTTGATGAGTCGTCGAAGTTGAATGAGAGAAAAGCGGTGATTACGAAAGCCTGAGAGTCCGGTTTTCATGATTGCCTCTGTATAACGTAGCACCGGTTTCGAGGCAATACTCGGATTCGATCAATCAGGAGGGAGATATATATATAAATACACATTTCGCCTACCATCTGCACCATTCGGTCGTTCTGAGAGATATATTCCCTGCTACTCGATCCGTGTTAAGCAATTACTCGGCGTAAGAATCCAGTGCCTGAGCACATCATGTATCGTTCACGCAAACACCTAATTTTCTCGGAATCCTTTAGTAAAACAGCCCGTGTGCCATTCTAGTAATGTCATGTTTCCTCGGTGAGTCCGTATGTATTTTATATATTTTTCAAGTATTTACGCTGAAATCCTACAAAAACCTGCGCAGTTATTGTAATGACCTGTTGAATATTTATAGATGCATAGGAAAACACTATCTATAATAAGATTTTTCAAAAAAATTTATGGCGTCACCTGAACACACTCACTTATGGCCTATTCGATGGGTCAGTGCCACAATCTGGCAGAGAAAAAGAAACAGAACGCTGATGTTCGCAATGAAGTGGAATACTACGATGCAAGTTATATGTGCCTTCTGTAAACTTCCCGTGAACTCTGTACAGGAAATATCTGTGAATGACAATCATCAGAAGTTGAGAAGCACATCACATTACACGTTGCGGGAGGGGGGAGGTGTACGTATTCATTTGATTGATATGTGTGGTTCGACGTACCAAAACCACCATATGATTATTGAGAGACACCGTATAGCGGAGGACTTCGGAAATTTTGACCTCCTGGGGTGCTTTAACGCGCACCCAAATATGAGCACATGGGCGTACAGCATTTTCGCCTCCATTGAAAATGCAGCCGCCGCAGCCGGTATTCAATTCCGCGACCTGTGGGTCAGCAGCCGAGTACCTTAGCCACTAGACCACCACGGTGGGGTGGCGTACTGACTGATTGCAGCCGACGAAGTACGCATAAAGAAAAGTTCACAACCAGATAACATAATTCTGTTTCCTTATTGGCGCAATAGAAAAGGAGCTGTCTTGGATGGCACTGTGTTCAAAAAAATAAAGTAGTGCATCAAACAAAGTTAACACAAATATTATCAATGCAATTATAATTCCATCCTAGTTATCTGCACAAAAATAACCCAAAGCCAGTGAAAAACGTAGTCTAAACAGAGAATTCCAGTAAACAAAAGTTTACACAATAGAAAGCAGGACAAAGAATAAACATCTGGCGAAGTACTGTTACCGGCGCTTTTTCTTTGTCCATATTTCAAGTCTTGCCCTCTACACAGTTTTCACCATACCAACCCAAATGCACGTGCATATTCTTAAACGCAGCATGCAACACAACTTTCTTTGCAGCCGCTATTTTCTTCCCTGTGTTACTCTAAACAAGAAGATACGTTGAAAGCGTTACCCTCTATTTACTCCTTGTTTCAAGGGAGGCACGACATAAAGCAAATAAAGAAAAGAGGGTGATGGAGAATACATGAACGCGGCTAGGGTCACAACTGAAGCGACAGCTTGCGCAAGGTTACTAAAAAGCGTAGCCGGTCGGCGTCAAAGTAACTCCCAATCACACTCTCCTCCGCCTCCTTTTTTTCACCCTTCTCACTCTCTTTCTTCCCATTGGGGCCCTGAACGTGTTAGAAAACTCTTTGTCAGCGGCGGCGTTCGCTCGGGCACTGCGTCGACGAGATTAGCGGGCACACTGCGTGGTTTGAACCCGGGGCACGCGCAATACAATGGCGACGACCCGTCTCTGTTCGCACGAGCTAACCTGTTTCGCTTTCCCTATTTCTTTATGTGTCCAGTTGGCAAACACGACGTGGTCGTCGGAAATAATGAAAACAGGCCACGAGACCCACATTACTAGCCTGTCTTGCCATCGCGCCTTCACGTGTAGTTCAACTTCCTTTGTCTCAGACTCCTGCTCCTTGTTGTTCTTAGTGGTTCTCGTTTCCGTGCTCAAGCATTTCATTGTTTTCTTTCTTCTGACTCGCCAGTGCAGAAATTCACAAAAGACGCACATCGCCCCGTTTCTTGAACTACAGAGGTTCATGATTTCAGATCCTACGTGTGTCACGAAAAGCAGAGCACACGTTTACAGCGTATGCACTGTTGTACGCTAAACAAGCTCAACCTACTACCTGAGCGTGCCTCCATTCGTGTGATTGACGTGTCTTTGGTCATGATGCTTGAGTGACGACCTGAAGGTTACCGGTTTGAATCCCCGCTACGGCGGTCCCATTTTGAATGGAAGCGAAAAGGCCTGAGGACCACGCAATTAGATTTCAGTGCGCGTTAAAGAAGCAGAGGTGGCGGAAGTTTCCGAAGCCCTCCACTATGGCGTGCTCCATAATCTTATCGTTGTATTAAGACGCTAAATCCTAACAATTATTGTTACGTCTGTGTGTTTGATTGCGCTCCTGGTAATGTCTTATCACTATGATGGCAAGAACAGTAATAAGGCAGAAAGATAAAGCCTCTTCAAAAATATCACTGCATCAATGAAACAAAAAACATGACGGACAAGGTTTTTTTTTTATTTGGTGTATCCGTTAAATTCTTCTAATATGTCCTGTATATACAAAAAAGGTGAAAACTTAACCGAATGGAATTCTACTCACAACTTCACACAATGCGTGCAATAAAACACTCGACTATCTTGAAAAGTGTTGAGGCCCAGTTTCAGAAGCAATTTGCTTTTCCGAGACTTTGATACTAGCCTGCTACCTCTGCTAACATGTCTAATCACGAATGGTTGGTATCTCCTGTTACAAAATGGCCCAGCATAAGACTCATGTTGTAATTACACGACCGGGTTTCTTGTTACTTTCATGAGCAGGGGGCTGTCCTTGAAAAAAAAAAATGAACCCAGCAATCTTTTCCCAGGTAATTACCTTGACTCAACCTCACTCATTCACTCACGCAAAAACGAGCGCGCGCGTGCACACACCCACGCACGCACACACACACACACACACACACACACACACACACACACACACACACACACACACACACACAGTAATACATTCACTCAAAGTAATGGTTCACGCTAGAAAACAGTGTGTTCATAAGCTTTTCTCAAAGTGCTAAAGTTGTCTATAACAAAACACAAGACTTACGTTGGCTATTCTTGCTTCCTTGATAGAAAAAAGATCACAGAAATAAGTAAACAAAAAAGTCGCCCAAGTGCCTAAGGTTGTTTTAAAATGAAGTACTCATAAAATTCTTCACTCTTTAAGGGAACACAAGTGGGGTAGCTTCTAGACTTCGTAATTTCTTTATATGCGTACTACAACCTGCGGATGTATTATTGCGTGCAGTCTGAAACTACAAAGTTGAAAGCGTTCCTCTCTGAGGATCCCTCTTTGTTGCGTTTTCAACGACTCTAAAAATGTCGCATGCGTTCATTCATCCTACTTATTTCTTGTCGAAAAAACAAACGAGCAAGAAGAAGTACATGCCTTCGAATGAGTCTAGCACCTGCAGTGCTCAAAAAAAAATTAACAAAAGAAACACGCACTTGGGCCTTGTTTTCTTTTCTTCGCTGTCGGCGGGTCTGAAACACGTGCACTTGATTCATTAAGGCAGAAAATTTGCTGCCATTTCCACGCCACTGGCCTGATGCCTTTCATCTCGTTGGGATAGCACAACACGGAGTGCTTTGAAGATTGTTTACTGCTGACGCGAAGAATCAAATTTCTTGCAAACGCCGCAGTAAATTATGGCTATCTGTGATGGCTTCACTAGATATATATAAGCAGCCTATGAATTCCTATTCAGGAGGAACAAAAATGTTGCAATCCTTTTCAATAAAAATCGGTCATAACGAAAAGAAAAAAAAGGATGGCCTTATAGAAGTATTTTTGTTTTTAGTGTTAAAGGCTACAAGTCACTATGGCGTCTGTCGTAATTACATCTTGGTTTCCGAGCCTAAAAACCTAAGTATTTTTATTAACAATGTTACGGCGTCTCCGAGACTCACACATCGACACTACCGCATACACACGACCAAAAAAGTTCAACGTCTGTCTTTCATATTCGTAACACCTTCTTTTTAACGAGATCATACCAAATCAGCTTCTTCATAAAAGGGAGTTGGGCGAAACATACGTGATTATGCTACTCATGTTACAAGCAAGGCGCCGCTTAAAGAGTATTACTTCAAGAAATCAGGCTAATTCACTTCGGGACAATAAAAAAGAAGGGAGGGGGGATATAAAAAAAACGTAACACCGATCAACCAGGCGAGAAACGATACGCGCGGCGACATTGCCCCAGTGCTTATGTTAATGTGATTTTCCAATCTTCTTAAAACCACCGTGGAGGCTTTCAACAACAATGAAACGAGCAGATTTCGTCAGTAAACCCTGGAAACAATAATAAGGCGCTCGGTAAAAGCCCGCTATCGAACGAACGGTGTCGACACGCTACAGATTCTTCGATTCGCTTCGGTGACCCTAAGATGTGGTCGCACTAAAGTATCTTTTTTTTTATCTTTACAAAAAAAAAGCCTTCACAAACGGCGCCATTTCGACAGTTTCTCAGAAGCCACTGGGCCACTTTATATTCCTTAACAACGTAAATATTGTGAGTGCAACCTTGCTGTTCCACATTGAATATATGCAAAGTAAAATGCGCATGCTTGAATAACATGGCAGCAGGCAAAGTTGAGAGAGAGTGAGAAATTTTCATCTGCTAGAAAGCCTTTGAATGTTGTAGGAAATTCTTCGGCAGTTTTAGCAACGCTTTAAAGAGATCCTTTATAACCACAGAGATAGTGAAAAAAATTGAAGCAGCAAGGGGAGTAGTTTGAGGTTTCTCACCGATAAGAACCAGCTGGTTGTTAAAGAAGCAATCGGAAGGGACTTCGCGTTATAGCCATTCAAGTTTTACGATACACAATTTAGTAACAGCTTAGCTCAGCTACACGACAAACGTTGCGAGAATTTTATTTTTAATTTTTTATCCGATACCGTTCGCCACGCTTAATATACAATGTAACGGCTTCATCATGATAATGCACTAGCGAGAGTGGTGTACAAAATACAGCGAAAAAAAAACTGGGCAAGGGGCGCAGCATGCAGGAAAGAGTGTTTCTGCTCCATTAACTTGAAACACGGGAATGGGAGGAGCACACATGGCTTTGAAAGATATTTCTTCAATGAGCCACTAGATGTGCCAAGCCTGAAAAGGAACTTGTGGGTAACGGTGTCTCAACTTGTGGGTAACGGTGTATTCGTAAAACAGTGCAGGAATTCAGCTTACGTAAGATCTTCTTCTTCTTCTTTTCTTCTTCTTCTTCTTCTTCTTCTTCTTCTTCTTCTTCTTCTTCTTCTTCTTCTTCTTCTTCTTCTTCTTCTTCTTCTTCTTCTTCTTCTTCTTCTCCTCCTCCTCCTCCTCCTCCTCCTTCTTCTTCTTCTTCTTCTTCTTCTTCTCCTCCTCCTCCTCCTCCTCCTCCTTCTTCTTCTTCTTCTTCTTCTTCTTCTTCTTCTTCTTCTTCTTCTTCTTCTTCTTCTTCTTCTTCTTCTTCTTCTTCTTCTTCTTCTTTTCCTCCTCCTCTATCGGTGTAGTTTCAGTTCCCTACGTCAAGTAGCGAAACGTGTTTTAGCTCCGATAACGTCATCGGCTTTTCGCTCGCCTAACTTTGTCTTTAGAGGACTGGTGAAGGGTGGTAGGATTTACTCAATTTTTGTGGCGCCTACCCGTATATGATGTACCGTGACTACACGACACCCCGTGGCGGCATCGGACGCCTGCAAGCCGACACCCCGAAGTTGCTTTGCACCTAAAAGACTGCTGCTCGGGGCTACGTTTCCGGACTGCCAGAACCGTGATGAAGACTCTTATCAAGATAGAGAAAACTACCTGAGAGTGAAGCCACAGTTTGACGGCGTTCATATTCGTACAACGAGAGAAATTTCCCGGTTAAACTTACGGTTATTTGTTTAATAAGAACCTTTGTCTATCTATGCATACTCTATCTGTACATGATTTACAGGCTTCCCTAGACATAGCTTTATAAATTAGGTAGGTACAGCATGTTCATAGGTAACAAGGCATTTCTAGTTAACTTTCTACGAGATCATATTTAAGGCATATGCTAGCAAGTGAAAAATTAAAAATAATCGTATTCTTAGGCAACTTCAACTTGTCTTACGCTAAGAGCAGTGATGAGTGACTGCGTGTTGAGTAATGCGCATGTAAGGATACAGACACATAGACACAAGTGATTCAAATTTATTATTTAAAAACAGCGCGTATCAAACAGTCTATCAAAACAGCAACTTTTTACTTCAACGTGAAAAAGAGCTGCGATTCATTCTTGAAGTCATCATCATCATCAGCCTGACTACGTCCACTGCAGGACAAAGGCTTCTCCCATGTTCCGCCAGTTAACCCAGTCCTGTGCTTGCTGCTGCTAATTTATACCCAATAACTTCTTCATCTCATCTGCACCCCTAACCTTCTGTCTCCCCCTAACCCGCTTCCCTTCTCTGGGAATCCAGTTAGTTACCCTTAATGACCAGCGGTTATCCTGTCTACGCGCTACATGCCCGGCCCATGTCCATTTCTTCTTCTTCATTTCAACTATGATATCCTTAACCCCCGTTTGTCCCCTAATCCACTCTGCTCTCTTCTTGTCTCTTAAGGTTACATCTACCATTTTTCTTTCCATTGCTCGCTGCGTCGTCCTCAATTTAAGCTGAACCCTCTTTGTAAGTCTCCAGGTTTCTGATCCGTAGCTAAGTACCGGCAAGATACAGCTGTTATATACCTTCCTCTTGAGGGATAGTGGCACTCTACCTGTCATAATTTGAGAGTGCTTGCCGAATGTGCTCCACCCCATTCTTATTCTTCTAGTTACTTCAATCTCGTGGTTAGGCTCTGCGGTTATTACCTGCCCTAAGTAGACATAGCCTTTTACAACTTCAAGTGCACTATTACCTATCTCGAAGCGCTGCTCCTTTCCGAGGTTGTTGTACATTACTTTCGTTTTCTGCAGATTAATTTTAAGACCCACCTTACTGCCCTCCTTGTCTAACTCCGTAATCATGAGTTGCAATTCGTCCCCTGAGTTACTCAGCAATGCAATGTCATCGGCGAAGCGCAAGTTACTAAGGTATTCTCCATTAACTCTTATCCCTAACTATTTCCATTCTAGGCTTCTGAAAACCTCCTGTAAGCACGCGGTAAATAGCATTGGGGAGATTGTGTCCCCCTGCCTTACACCCTTCTTGATTGGTATTCTGTTGCTTTCATTATGAAGCGCTATGGTAGCAGTTGATCCCCTGTAGATTTCTTCCAGAATGTTTATATATACTTCATCTACGCCCTGATTCCGCAGTGTCTGCATGACGTCTGATATTTCTACTGAATCAAACGCCTTCTCGTAATCTATGAAGGCTATGTATAGTGGTTGGTTATACTCTGAGCATTTCTCTATTACCTGATTGATAGTATGAATGTGGTCAATTGTTGAGTAGCCTGTTCTAAATCCTGCTTGTTCCTTTGGTTGATTGAATTCTAATGTTTTCTTTACTCTGTTAGCAATTACCTTTGTAAATAGCTTGTATACTACAGAGAGCAAGCTGGTTGGCCTGTAATTCTTCAAGTCCTTGTCATCTCCTTTCTTATGTGTTAAGATTATGTTAGCGTTCTTCCAAGACTCTGGTACCTTTCCCGTCAGGAGACGCCTCGTAAACAGGGTGGCTAGTTTTTCTAACACAATCTGTCCTCCATCTTTCAGCAGGTCTGATGTTACCTGATCCTCACCAGCAGCTTTGCCTCTTTGCATGCTCTCCAAAGCTTTTCTGACATCTTCTATCATTACTGGTGGGGTGTCATCTGGGTTACTGCTAGTTCTTATAGTATTAAGGTCGTTGTTGCCTCGGCTACTCTACAGATCTCTGTAAAACTCCTCCGCTATTTTAACTATCCTATCCATATTGGTAATTATTTTGCCTTCTTTGTCCCTTAGTGCATACATTCGACTTTTGCCTATCCCAAGTTTCCTCTTCACTGCTTTGACGCTTCCTCCGTGTTTCAGAGCGTGTTCAATTCTCTCCATGTTATACCTTCTTACATCGCATACCTTACGCCTATTAATCAACTTCGAAAGCTCTGCCAGTTCTGTTTTGTCTGTTGTACTTGAGACTTTCAAGATTTGACGCTTCTTAATTAGGTTCTTTGTTTCCTGGGAAAGCTTGCCAGTGTCCTGTCTAACTGCCCTGCCTCCAACTTCCACTGCACACTCCGTAATGATACTCGTCAGGTTATCATTTATTGTATCTACGCTAAGGTTGGTTTCCTCATTAAGAGCCGAGTACCTGTTCTGCAGCGACACTCTGAATTCCTGTACTTTCCCTCTCAGTGCTAGCTCATTGATTGGCTTCTTGCGTATCAGTTTCTGTCGTTCCTTCTTCAAGTCTAGGCGAATTCGAGACCGTACCATTCTACGGTCACTGCATCGTACCTTGCCAACCACTTCCACATCCTTCACGATTCCTGGGTGTGCAGTCATTATAAAGTCTATTTCGTTCTTATTTTCGCCATTAGGGCTCCTCCATGTCCACTTGCGGTTTTCTCGTTTTCGGTAGAAGGTATTCAAAATCCGCAAGTTATTGCGTTCTGCGAATTCTACTAGTAGCTCTCCTCTGGCGTTTCTAGTGCCGCTGCCATAATCTCCTACTGCCTGGTCTCCAGCCTGCTTCTTCCCTACCTTTGCATTAAAGCCGCCCATCACTATAGTATACTGTGTTTTTACCTTACTCATTGCCGATTCCACGTCTTCATAGAAGCTTTCAACTGAAGCGTCATCATGGCTGGATGTAGGCGCGTAAGCGTGTACTACCTTCATCTTGTATCTTTTTTTTATTCAGTTTAATTACGATACCTACCACCCTTTCATTAATGCTATAGAATTCCTCTATGTTGCCAGCTATGCTTCTGTGAATTAGGAACCCTACTCCCAGTTCTCTTCTGTTAGCTAAGCCCCGATAGCAAAGGACGTGACCATGCTGTAGCACGATATAGGCCTCATCTGTCCTTCTAACCTCACTGAGCCCTATTACATCCCATTTAACACCCTCTAGCTCCTCGAATAGTACAGCTAGACTTCCCTCACTAGATAAGGTTCTAGCGTTAAATGTTGCCAAGTTCAGGTTCCAATGGCAGCCTGTCAGGATCCAGAGATTCTTAGCACCCTCTGCTGCGTTGCAGATCTGACCGCCGCCGTGGTCAGTTGCTTCGCAGCTGCTGGGGACTGAGGGCCGTGAGTTATTTGACGTATGCATGTGGGAGGTAGTGGCCAGATACTGCACCAGGGTGGCCAATCCTTCTCTGGTGAGGGAGTGCGTTCCCGGCGGTGGTTACCGGTGAGGCCGCACCCCAGGCCTCTTAATGCAGTTCCATCAACACGCGGATTTTTTTTTAAATCCGGTTGGGAACTGCGCGGCACCGGGATTTGAACCACAGACCTCTTGCATGCGAGGCGGATGCTCTAACCACTACGCCATCGCCGCACCCTGCACCGCATTCTTGAAGTACGCAGTTGCTTATCAAATTATATCGTTAGTCATTTCTGGAGCAGGTAATCAGAATTTCTCTCATATGGCTTCATTTCAGAGTCAGACCATGTTTATCAGTGCACCTATTTCTACTCCGTATATCACAAAGTTAACGTTATATTTGTTCAGTGCGTGGCTCATCGAGTTATCTCAATGTTTCTTGTTATTCAGTGCTAACTTGAAGTGGTCTAATTAAGCACGAGTACTAAGTCACCAGAATTCGTTAAAACTAGTTTATTAAAACGCACGTAATTTGTTTCGGTGCTGTTCTTTTGTACGACAGAATGAACATCAGCTTGCCCCAAGGGATCGTCAGCAAACGCGAAGCAGAAAGAAGTCGTACCACCTAGCGAAAACTAACACTGTTTATTAGGAACCCAAGAAGTGACGTACTGAATCACTGAAGAAATTCCCTAACAAACTCAAGCTATAGTGAGCATGAAATTATATTTATTCATCCTTATGCAGCGTTAGTTAGGTAAATATACCAAGAATGTATGATGAGGCACACTACGCTGTAAAGCATTTAGCCTGATGTGAGTGCAACAATATTTATGCATTAGCATCACTCGAAATCGCTCGTACGCTAACGTGAGTATAATGCGTACTTCAGATAACTTTTGTTCACTATGGCAAGAAACTTCCCACAGTGAACAAGACAGTGAACATAATGCTAGTCCTATGTTTCTTCATTAGTCTCGGCGCGTCTCGTTGCTTTTGCGCTCTTTTTACCTTTTGCGATGTGTGACCAGCTAGTCCAACGAAACACTCTCCTTGAAGCATTGTGATAGAGCCTTAGCGTATCCGGGATTCGGGATGTATCTACAGTAAAGTATTTCGCCCATCCACGAAATATTCGTGACTGACCAACTAAACGTTTGTCTTGGAATGTGAACAATCGAAGGTTAAAAAGTTCAGTAATATAATGAACAAAAAAACTGCGACTCTATTTTAAGAGGCTAAGTCGAAAAATGTTACCTAAATAAAAAGAAAAAGAACATTTCTAAAGAAAGCAATCTCGAAAAGTGATGACCATACAGATCGATTGGCCACGCGAAACAAAGCACTTGTGGGTTGGCAAGCGCGCAACAGTTTGCGTAACAAAAGAGAGAAGGGAGAGAACGTGCGAGCATGTACGAACGCTGGTGCAACAGAACGACTGCGACTGCGCAGAGAGAGATTTATAAATGGAGAGTAAAGAGAGACCAGGCCTACCGACAACAACTACAATGCAAACAACGTAGCCTCACGAAAAGACAGGCAAGATGGGCGTCTGGTTGGGGTCATTCATTCTCATCTGGTAAATGCACTTAAGTGAGGAACTCCCGGCGGCATCTTTTAGGGAGCTATGGGACAGCTCGGCACAGGGACCAACGCAAGAGACTTTCACGCGCGCCAGCGCAGAGGTCTTACAGGCACCACGCATCTCCCATAGGACCTAGGCGTCTCGCTGCCGACAACGAGGCCCGCCCTATACGTTCACTAAAACAGGAAAAAAGCAAAAAAAGGCCTTCCAGTTTGGTAACACATATAGAACGAAACCTGCCCGCGCGGGTGTCGGAATAAGATCTCGGAGCCACGCGATAAACAGGCGCTGCCCCCTCCCCCTTCTCTCCTGCTCGTGCAACTAACCACCTGCACTAGGAAAAAAAGAGCAGACGAAAGAGAGCAGACGAAATAGGAAAACTGTCGCGACAAAGCTGACTAAATAGATACGCACAAACGCAAACTAGGCATAGTAGCTGAAGACGTGAACAAAAAGTCCAGACAACGTAGCTAGGCATACGCTACAAAAGTAGGCGACGCCGTGCGAAAATGGTACCGCGAATAGGAAATCGGGAGCACGTTCTGAAAGCGAACAAAAAATAATGAAGAGGAGGAGAGTTATTCGAGAAGAGACTCTGGCGCTGTTTGCGGG
Organism: Rhipicephalus microplus; assembly: GCF_043290135.1. Taxonomy (NCBI): domain Eukaryota; kingdom Metazoa; phylum Arthropoda; class Arachnida; order Ixodida; family Ixodidae; genus Rhipicephalus; species Rhipicephalus microplus. The sequence goes on along the minus strand of NW_027464645.1, from coordinate 1,151,436 downwards.
GTAAAGAAGCAAGAGTTAGGTGCTACGTAAAGAGAGAGGCGAAGTTGCAAAAGAAGGTGGAGATAGCCGGATGGGTAGACAGTCTCCAGTTGCCGGCGACTAAAAAGAAATAGCGCGGGGGAAGAAGAGATAAAATAGGGGTGGCGGGCTCTGTCTCTGTACGTACCTCGCTTAGGGAGCGCCTACCAGGAGTGAGAAGTAGGGATACTCGAAAGACGGGGTGAATGTGAAAGAAGAGCTTCTTCAGCCGGCAACCATTGATTCCCCTTTGGTTTGGCGACACAAGGGTATCAACGAAAGGGAAAAAAAGAAGAGAGGGAAGCCAGTGGGAGGCACAAGAGACGCTACGCGTTGGGCCAGAACCCTCTGGGGAATGCCCAGATTGCGAAAAAGCACCCAAACAGCAAACCCCAGGAAAAAGAACGCACCAGGCCGGATCGGAGAAGCGAGCATCGAACTCCGGGCGTGGAAATAAACACCGAGACCAAAAGTCCACCACGGCTTGAGACTGGGGACAATCGGAAGCTACATAAACAACACGAAATTCGGACGCAAGGATACTGGGGCAGAGCTGTGACTGGAAGTGGTGAGACTAGACAGCAATGAACAGGATGAGGGGAGGAGTAGAACACCAAAAATACGATGGCGAGGGCACAGGCAAATTTAGACAAAGGTCCTCGATGAATCCTCGAGACGTGCCTCTCGGCAGAAGAGGAGTGGCTTGCCCGCCAGAGTGGTTCGTGCCTTTACGCGGTAGCGGACCACTTGTGCCGAAAGGATTCGGAGGCAAGAAATGTTACTTTAGAGACAACGAAGCTGTAGCAACGTTGTTATCTCTTCAGTCTCTTTCTTTCTCTATAGAGTTTGAACACTGAAGAAAAGACAGCCCTCAACGTATCATCGAACTACCCCACCTCCTTCAATACTTCTACGGGCTCAAGGGTTTTTCTCTTGCGCCATCGGCACCATCGTCTCTAATAGAAGCACTGCGGCGCAGTTGAGAACAGCAGGGACTTGACACCGACGCTTCGTACAACACGCATATATTTTCCCTCCCAAGAAAGACAAACTTTTACTGAAGGGCCCACAACGTATTTCGATTTCTGTACTCGGTTCATGACGGTATCGCTTCATCTTTGCATTCTAGCATGCTGCTAAAAAAATACGGATTATCCCTTCCCCATCGAGGGCTGCTTATGAAGTTTCTCGCCTGATTAGCTTGCATAAGGCTGCAAAGTCTGACGAAACGGCTTTGGGCAAGCGCCGCCAAAAAGCGTCCGGGGGAATATGTCCTAATGCAGATGGAGTCACCGCCAGTGAAAGCAGATTCCTCAGTTCCAGGAGAGCGTCGCCGGTCGCTTTTTGAAAGAATCTCCGTGAGATTCACTCCATCTGCAAGAAGACGGTACGGCAGATCTTTCAAAGGTGTCTCAAGCAGCGAGTAATGCGATTTGGACGAGATTTCTCTTTTGGAGAAGCCCGCGTCTCTCTTTGAGAACCAGTGCTGAATCAGGAAGTGTTCACGTGGCATTGGGTGCGTGAGAAAATGCTCGCACTACTCAAGAACCATAGAAGAAAAATTCAGGCGTCATCACTATCGGGAAAATGTGGACGTGCGAAGCGCGTGAAGTGTTCGGTCCTGACAACTTAAAATTCTTTCTTTTTGTTTCTTTCTTTCTTTCTTTCTCTCTTTCTTTCTTTCTTTCCTTCTTTCTTTCTTTCTTTCTTTCTTTTTTTATCGCATTGCACAATGCTCCCTCCTAACACCTTTCTCTATCTCTGGAATAGCGCCACTGATCACGCGCTGAGCAGCGCAACATTTCCGTTGCTTCAGGTAACGACGGCAGTCGCGAGTTGACAAGCTGGCAACAACAAGTGTGGACACAGAAAATTAGGATAAAATATCAGGTTACCATATTTCAGAAATTTCAAATAATCGAGAAGCCCTTGATCGAGAGAGCAATATGTATTTAAAGAACGACGCATACAGGTGCATAAATCACTTGCGCATCTTAGAGTGCCACGTTTGCGTACACTCACTCATGCGAAGTAATATTTTCTTCTCTAAACACATTCGTGAAGCAGCCTATTGGTGTCGTTTGTGTATAGTCGGGACGGTTCACTGCTCTACCATACGTGAGTATGAAGTACTCAAAATAGTTAAACACTTTTTCTAAACCCACAATGATGAGCTGTATTCGTCCCCTCAGACACTCATCAAGGCAATTTCATCATTGATTGATTGATATGTGGGGTTTAACGTCCCAAAACCACCATATGATTATGAGAGACACCGTAGTGTAGGGCTCCGGGAATTTCGACCACCTGGGGTTCTTTAACGTGCACCCAAATCTGAGCACACGGGCCTACAACATTTCCGCCTCCATCGGAAATGCAGCCACCGCAGCCGGGATGGCAATTTCATCAGCGAATAGCAGTTTAATAAAATACTCTCTATCAACTCTTATCAGTAACTCTTCCAAATCTAGGGTCTTGAAAACCTCCTGTAAACACGTGGTGAATATCAATGGAGAGATAGCGTGTCCCGGCCTTACACCATTCTTTCTTCAGATTTTGTCGCTTTCTTTATGAAGAACTATGGTGGCTACATGTAGATATACTGTAGATTTCTTCCAGTATGTTCATGAACGGTTGTTCAATGCCCTGATTTTGTTGTGCCTGTATCATTGCTGATTTCTCGACTGAGTTAAACGCCTTCTCAAAACCTATCGAGGCTACGTGTAGCGGTTGGTTGTATTCCGCGCATTTTTCTATCACCTGAGTGATAGTATAATCTACTGTGCAGTAGCCTGTACGAAATCCTGCTTGGTATTTTGGTTGATTGAACTTTGTCGCCCTAATTTTATTAGCTATTATTTTTTGTAAATATAGTTTGTAGACAATGAACAATAAGCTTATCGGCCTGCAATTTTTCAAGTCATTTTTGTGGGCTTTCTTATGGCTTAAAATTACGTTGGCGTTCTTCCAAGATTCTGGTACCGTTCCCGTAAAGGGGCACTTCGTGTATAAGGTGACGAGTTTTTCTAACACCATTTCCCCGCCACCTTTAAGCAAGTCTGTTACCTTATTCTAATCAGCGGCTCTGCCTCATTGCATTCTTTCTAGGGCTTTACTTACTTCCACTGTCATTATTGGCATGATGTCGAGTTCCTCTAGGCCCTAAATCTATACTAATGGGGGACTTTGATGCCAAAGTTGCCGGGGACGTTTCTCGCATCCCCAGGGCCTTTCCGGTCTTCATTCCCTGCGCACCCCGGCCTGCACGGCCACGATGCCTCCTTGATGAGTCAACCCTGAACCTTGCCAACTGCACGGGTCGACTGTGCGCTTGGGGTTCCAGGTCATCGCACCGTGCCAGTTGTGCCGTGCTGTCACATAGCGTGTTGTGTGTACCCCCTCCACCCTCCCTGTGCGAAGAACTTTGCTTGCCTTTCCCCCTTTCCGGGGTTCAAAGAGAAGTGGTGTGTGTGTCTTTGCCTCTTCGGGGCGGAGTGGAAGACGACAATTCCGTTGGAGAATCCTAAACTCAATTGTTTTTTTTTTTTGCCGGAAATTTTGGGAAGACGGAGGATAAAAACATGAGTGCAGAGACGCTCGTGGGTGCCTTTTTCATTTTATCGTGTAGTATGACGCTACCTAATCACGTGAATACTGCAAATAAACGTTCTAGTTTTCAGCTCTGTTTCCTCGGTTCATCTTCGCCCTGACCCTTGGATGGCTCCAAGTCCCGATGAAGTCCCGCAGTCGCAAAAGCACTGTATAAATAAGAATAAGAACTTCTCTACGACGTCAAAATCTGCGAATTATAAAATCCTAAAGGTAATTTGTGCCAGTCCTGCAATATTCTCGCCATTTTTGACGTTGTCTTTAGATTGTGTGGATGGTAACGCTCAAACTTGGGGCTTGCGCTTAACTTCCTAGACATTAACCTCTTAACCCAGACTCAGCGTAGCAATGTCGACAATGAAACATTCCTAATTTATACCGAATAAACACGATGCTTCACATCAGCAAAGTGCATATTCATGACGGTCCATAGATGAGTTCGTCGGAGGGCGAGTGAGTGAGCGAGTAAAACAACTTTATTAGGTCCACAATAGAAGCGAGTGTAACTTATTCAACTACATCGTCAAAGGTAGATTTGCCAAAATGTGGCTAATAATGCAACAGACACCAGTTCAACAATATCTTTTTTTTTAATTTTTACACTGAAGCAGTATATAGCAATGGTCTAGCCAATCACGTTCGTTTACAAAGACTCGAGGAACAAACAATGGACTGCACCCCTCGACCTCTCACCCCTTCGGCACAGTTGTTATCTGCATCACCCGCAGAAACTATGAGGGCTCATGTTTATGTATGCCGCTGTCTATGTTCACGCTTTTGCAAACTGTGCACACTGTGAGGGCTTTATGTGTACCATGCACGCAGCACTTTCTGAGGACAATGATCTCAGCGAGCATTAGCAGAAAAGTGACGCACTAAACAGAGACGCATCGTTGGCAAGCAGCATCGCCAACGCTTGGATACTGGCCGGGTTCATGGCTCGTCTTGCTCCTCGCCTCACGCTGATCGGTGCCGACATTTGCCTGAATGCTGCTCTGTTCCGGTTGTGTTTCATTCGTATAGCTGCCGTCCCAGCACAAACGAATAAACCTCTTTTCAGATGTATTAATTTTAATGCAGCTGAAACGATCGCGTGCATGTTGTTACGGAAGCAATTACGATAGTTGGACATTGTACAAAGCCATGAATGCACTAGAGAGTTCTAACTAAAATATCCTAACATACTGTGAGGAACAGATAACGTGAAATGAAGTTATCAATGTAGAAAACGACAGAACAGTTATTTGCAGGCAATAAGGCATTCCGATTTTTTAAGTGGCAGATTTCCCTACAAAAAACGTCCAAACATAAATAGCGATCTTTAATTATAATTCCAAAGATAGTTTATGGACTTAATTATTACTTCAACTGTCGGGTGATGACTAATATACATACCAGGGGTTCGAAGTTGAGCTTCATGTTTTTTTTTAATCAGCGCTTAGAAGAACATGAAAGCCACATTTGCAGATAGATTATATATATCAAGAGGGAGACATAGTCAGAGAGTATTTCAGGCTGCCAGTCACCCAATCACCTAAGCTATAATAATTACCTTCTCAGTGACTGTTCCAGGCAGGTGTGTTTCTACTCAGTTACACTTGGAAGAATTCACCTAGCACGTCTCTTTTCTGAGATAATCCTCGGCAAAGTTTTATTGTGCTTGAGGTCGGTTCATTAACGACTAGTTCTCAAAAACACCAACAGTCCGAAGTACGTAATTCAGCAACCTTCTGTCAACTTGCGCGGCGTTATTACGTGCATTATGTATTCTTATTCACTAAGTAAAACAAAAGGCTTCCCTTTCAATCTCTAGTTATTTTACCTGCAACATGGTATGCCACCGGTGTAGTCTTTTACCATTCGAAAATGTCTGCAAGCCAAGTTGCGTCGAAGTCAACAGGAGCTTAAGCTTTCGCTTCTGTCTGAGACAGTGCAAAGCAAGAGAAAAGGGAGTGAATAGATTAGTCTGTCACGCTACTCCAGTAAAAATCAACGATGCGTTATTCGTGTTATCCACACTTCCGTGTGTGGAAACTTCGTGCCGCCAGATAAACTATCCTTCGTGAAGTTCCCAGACAAAGAGATGACGTTCCATTTTGCCAACGCTTTCGCGACGCCAGTCGGATCGTATTGATGCACGACCTGTGATTCCGGTGCCATATTTTTTTTACTTTCCTTTTGGTAAGAACAAAACCGTACACACAACGAACGAAACAAGTTCGTCCCTAGAACGGAGCCGCCTCGTCGGGGCCGGAAATTAGAATAGAGTGTGAAATCGGGATTTCAACTTGAACCATCTTGCGATTTCTTTGCTTGCTCACATACCCCCTCGTTTCTTTCCTACCAAACCTTCACTTTCTGTATTAAACGAAGTTACCTGTGATTTTTTCAAAAGTACTTTCACGTTTCATTCAGCCCCTCCCCAACCCCCGTCCCTCTTTATGATATCGTGCTACTTATTTATATGCACGCATTACACGTTTCTCGAAAACGCAATGTATACTGCAAAGCACTTTCTGCCACGGTTTGTAGGAAGATGTGATAATCTTAAAAAGACCAAAAATGAGTAAACTTGCGTTTAACTTCAAAGCAAAAAAGTGCATTCGAAGAAAATAAAAAATTCAAGCACACGTTAGTATTCAAATATATGTATATAGCTTAACAGCGTACCCTTCGAAGCAGCATGAAAAATATTAGAGGAGAAATAATTGAGGTCCTCCTGGACCTCGATTTGTCAAACTATGTGGAACGAGTACTGACTATGAAAATATTGTTATTCAAGATGCTTCAAAAATTCGGGTTTATCTTTAAATACTTACAATCAGCAACGTCAGCCATTCACGTTACCTCAGCTCCCTTCAATAATTCCGCGAAGGAGATACAGGCTTTCTCTTTCTTACACATACCGCCTTGGCCTAAATTAGGTTTTCATCAGCAGCCGACTTTGGAGTTCGCTTTACAATAAAGGTGAGGAAACGGAAGGGTTCGAACTTAGTTTTTTTTTTAATATTCGGAAGAATAATGCCGTAGTACGCTGCTTAGGAAAATATGCAGTATTTTTGGAAGCCAGTGCAAAAATCTAATCATGTTCGAGACACGTAATGTGAAATGGAGCCTTTCTTTTCTCAATTCATATGTATTTTTTTTTATTTCCGGGTTTCCATTTTACAATGTCTCCTCTGAGGCTTTGTGAGGGCACTAAACCAGCGCTATGAGAGACTGTGTTCGAAACTTGTTTTAGACTAATGCAGATATTACATGGAGTGTGTGCTATTTCAAATTGATTTGTCAGCTCATATATAAGCATATAGTTAATGATTAACCTGATCAAGAGCTGTTGTATCAGTAAAAGTCTAACATCGTTGAAAATACACAAATCGTAAAGATACACAGACGAAGCACTGTTTTGTACAGCGCTTTGTTGTGTTCCTCTTCTTTTCCCGTATCTATCTTATTATTACTGTTGGTCGTTCCCATGTGCCTCTAACTTGTTTAAAGAATTATTTTTTTGGTTGAACCAGGCATTAATTATGAACCGTAATGAAGGTAATGCAAGGACACCCAAAGTGTCGACGAAGCCTCGCTAAGCCACGTGCGTAGGTAAGCTTTCCAAGCTTTATACCGTAATTCAAGAATATTGCACGATAACGCAATAGGTAAACCAGCAGAAGCCAAGCTCTTCACGCAAGAATTACGTAAGACGCTACACGAAAATGACGAAATCGAGAAGCATTTGTACCCTTGAAGAGAAGTTCGTGCATGTAAACACTGGGTACACGCAAGCACTCGATCCCTCCACGGTGCGACAACTGAAGTGGGCGTAGTTCTTATCTTGCTACTGTAACTCAGTTACTGCAGTGCACCAATTGGTTGGTGAACAGACAGGGACAGAACAAGTTCAGATTTTCAACAAAACGGTCGCTTTTTCGCTCCCTGTGGTGTTTTCTTTTTCTTCACCTACTACATACCTTCGTGCGTGCAGCCCTTCTAAGAATTACAAATGGGACCAACGGTCCTGAGAGACCAGCCCAAACAGGACACAACGCTCCTGCAATGGATGCAAAATAATGCATCTCCCGGTATAAAAGCCAAAGACGCCAAATCCTAAGACGACAAAGTCGCGTGAACACACAGCGGTTAGCTAGCGCTGACCAGCAAAGCTCGCCTGCAGGCGCGCAAGGGAAGGAAGGTGTACCTCGCACACCTTCCCGAACAATAGCAACGGAGTCTTAAGTTTCGCCCATCTTCAGTTCCTCCTGGGAATATCACACGCCACTCTCGTCATCTCCTGCCAGTTCAAATGCGACATGAGCGGAAACTGGAGCGCCTACGTTCCACTTCTCTCCAAGTGCTCTCCCCGCTAACCTGGCCGCCGACAATCCCTCGGTACCCAAGCTTCTTCGCCGGATACTGTGATGCAATCGCAGCTTTCCTTTTAGGGTTCCAAACCACTACGCACGTGCGTGTCAACTTTCGACGCAACGTCGTGGCAGCGGACCTCGGGCACTTCATGAATCCCTGACCACTCCTCTGCGAGATCTGCGTGGAGTGCAAGATTCTCGTGGAACACACCTGCGTGGGCGCTGTTTACGGCGTCGACGACAACCTAGGCCCAGATGACACCACGATTGACCTGGTGTCAGCCGTCCCAGCCGTTTCAAGGGTCCCACACGGACCCTTGAGGGCACCACCGTCCCACCGGTAGTGTTCCTCTTCAAGATCCAGAGGCCAGTCCACCCTCGACTGCCGTGGCCCCTTTAATGCGCCCGATGCGGTCGTTTGGCCACGCCTCGGAGACCTGCTCGCGTGACGGGCGCTGCCCCCGCTGCGCTGGCAGTTACGCGAAGGGATTGTGTAGCACGAAATCCCGGCGCTGCCTCAACTGCTGCGGCAACCCTCATGCGGACGAGCCGCACTTCCCTTCTTGTTAGATTCATCGCAAGGCCACCGTCATCTTAGTCTCTTCGGAAGGCCTTGTCATGCGCCGCCAAGCGCTGGAGCAAGCTAGGATTGTGGTGAACAACATTCAGAAGCGTGGCAGTGCGGTGGTTGTGACGGGCCGCTCGTTCCGGGATGCTCTCGCTGGTGGTGGCCGAACGACATCGCCAACCTCCCCGAACCCTTTCTCGAGTGTGCCTGCCTCGTGTGCGAACTCCACGGACAAACCGTCCCCTCCCTCGAATCCGCCGGCTTCCGCCATCGAGTTGAACGACGCGGTAATGACCGGACCTGCAGCGGCAGTTCGTGCAGTGCTCGCGATCCTGCCCGCTGACTCTCCAGTCCTTGAAATATGTGCCGTGGCTCTTGCTACACATGATGCAATCATGCCGGTGATTTAATCGGTTGGTTTCGACCACGTTTATAACAACTGTATTCCTACCCGTGAGTTCCACTGAACACCCCCTTTTTTTCTCTTTTTTTTTTTTGCGCCTTGGCTACGCACTCAGGCGAGTGCCTCACGCGCTACCCCCTTTTTCTAACGCACACCTCTGCTTCTTCGGCGGATATTTGTCCCGGCGTTCTCGGGGGCTCTTCCGGTCTATTGCGTGTTGCGGGGGTTCGGGCACACGCTGAGGGAAGCGGATTCAATTAATCATATTTTCTCTTTTTCTCTATCTCTCCTCTCTTATATTTTCTTTTCTATATCTTTTATTCCCATTACCCCAATTTTGCGCCGACCTGATTAGGTGTCCTCGTAAAGAGATACAGTTACGAGAGGCACTTTTTTCTACTTGTCTTTTTACATAACCACTTAAAGGTGAATAAGGAGGCAATACTAATATTATTAATAATAAAAAGTCACAGCTTTGCCGCAAAGGCGAAGCAGCGAACGCAATAGCAGCAAATTGGAAGGTCACGCGCAAAATGGTGTGCAAGATCGAAACGTGCCCCATGTTTCTCACGCACAAATCACGCACGAAACGTACTCACAGGTACATCTGAACATGAATAAGCGTCTCAGTTCTCATTCGGTTGTGCCCGAAAAGCTCGCCCTTTTCGCAAACGGAGGCTGCGCAACGATTGCTGTGACCTTTGTGCGCCCCGTAACTAAAACAGGATCGTTACAATCAAGCCCAACGCCAGTCAAGACGTAAGAACCTCTTCACTCGGAGATAACAATGCTCGAGAGATTGTCCACTCCCCTCCTCTTCGCGGACCAAAGTACGCATGAGAGATGACAGCCGCCGCGCGCTAATTGCGCCATCTTACTGATAATACTGAAATCACGATAGTCCCTCTCTCTTCCTCCCCGAGATGCCCGCCAACAGCTGTAAGTGGTAGATATAAATAGCTTGTCGTTTGAACGTTGGAGGAGGTACCCCTCGGTGGCTCAAACCGGAAACAATTGAACACGTGTTTGTAGACTGCTGGAGTGGGGTATTTTTCTCGGACATATTGCAGAGAACCTTAAGAAAAAGAATCGCCATTAACTCCACACGGCATCCGTATTTTTCCGTTTAAAAACGAGGCTGGCGTACCTTATAATCTAATCATGCTTCTGGGCCTGCACAGTATAGGGAAAACCCTATGTGTCTTTGAAAATGCGGATGTAGAAGTGATATATGTGCGCCAATATTTTTGTGAATCTGTGTGCCATTTTATTTAAATGCCGAAGGGCCAAGAGGATTGTACCAGACTGGAGTGTGCGCATTGGGCCATTGTTACGAATGCCAAAGTATTGATCAATAGTCAGCTAAGAGCTGATGGTACTTCAATGAATTTTATGGTTGTATTTTGTGACTTACCTGTGTTTTGGCCAATGTGTAAATATGTGAAAAGTGAACAGTATTGATATGCAAGGCAATGAATAAAAAAAAACCCTTGGTGGCTCCGTGGTTAACGCCTCGCATTCACGACGCGAAGGTCCCACGTTCGATTCCGCGCGCCGGAGTCCTTTTTTCTGGATTTTTGTTCTTTCTTGCGTTTTCATATGTGTAGATGCGTATACGGTGCATGACATCGAAGCCGACGCTGGTGGCGAAATCCAGCCGAGAGTGTCCATGTAATTGCTATCGCAACAAAATAATCATCTGAGGTTTAATGGGGCAACACCACAATATAATTGTGAAGCACGCTGTATGGGAGTGCTCGGAAAAATTTTGACCACCTGGTGTTGTATACAAGACATGGAAATCTAAGCACATGGGCCTCGAGCATGTCGCCTCCATCGCAATGTGACCACCACGGCTGATATTCGAACCTGCGACCTTCCGGTCAGCAAGCGAGCGCCATGACAAGACTTCATGGCAGCCCATTAATTCTTTCCTTAGAATGTGTTCTTCGTATCTTTCTCATGGGACATCGTTAAAGGCTGCATGAAGTCGTTAAAAGGATATCCCCTTTACACAAGCCTGCTAAGTGGTTCGAGCTGCAACGAGGATCATCCATCATTTTACGAGAATTGCTTTTAAGCTTCTTTCGCCAATTCTACGGACACCCTTGTCATCGCTCCCAACTGCAAAGAAAAAAAAACTTGTGCGCTGTTCCGGAACGTTCCGACTGCGCGGCATAAATTTCGCGCAACGCAGCGACGCGAAATGCTAAGCAAACGTGAAACGTTCAGCCGATTCCTTCCCGCGGTCGTCTGCAGCTCGGCTTTCCGACGCTTTAACGTAGCCTGCCTTCTTAATGGAAAACGACTGCACCGCTAATCGGCACATCCCGCCGAGAGATTAAAAACTCGCGAGCTCCCGCTTTCGCTCTAGTACATAAAAATAAATGAAGATGCAAGCAAAGAGTACAGGAGGAGCTGGATTTAAAAAAAAGGTACGCTTGAAGAATTACCCTAATATCCAGAGGCAAATCCGTCCAAATGGCGCTCTCGCTCCTGCACGATCGTGCTTGGGGATTGGCACAACGATAGCGGTTCTCGCTTCGCTACGGTCGGTTTACGCTGTAGCGCGCCTGTATATGTATGACAAAAAAAGTGAGTCAATATTACCTCAAGGCTTGTTTCGTTTTATTCATAAGTTTGCGGCGAAAAGTTTCATCTGTCACGTTGCCTACTCTGCTTGTTCATTTTTTTCATAGCGGAATCGTACAAGGAAAGGATAACTATTTGAAAAACGTCAGTTCATTGGCCCACTAAACTGCCCTTATGACGCATTCAAGATTTTGTTGAATTTGGATATTACTTAGTAAATATTGTTTATGCTACCCTGTGTATTGCTTGTCTTAGTTAAGCACTTTAAAAACTCTCACTTTAGTTCAATCTATCGGCGCATGATGGGTGCTGTATCTGTAGCTACCTGCACGTACTGTAAATTTGCTTTTTTTATTTGTTTTCTGCATGCATTTGTAAGTTGTATCGCGAACAGTGAGCTACCGACACATTTGCTAGTCATACGAGTTCTTTTACGGAAATGTTTACTCTGTATGTATTCTCGAATGAAATATGTCCCGAATATAAAAGCTTGGGTTTCGCTCCGCCGCGGTGGTCTAGTGGCTAAGGTACTCGGCTGCTGACCCGCAGGGCGCGGGTTGGAATCCCGGCTGCAGCGGCTGCATTTCCGATGGAGGCGGAAATGTTGTAGGCCTGTGTGCTCAGATTTGGGTGCACGTTGAAGAACCCCAGGTGGTCTAAATTCCCGGAGCCCTCCACTACGGCGTCTCTCATAATCATATAGTGGTTTTGGGACATTAAACCCCACATATCAATCAATCAAGCTTGGGTTTCAATGCGCCAAAACCTTAATATGAGTACGAGGAACGCCGTAGTGGAATTCCCCGGAAATTTCGACAACCCGGTGCTAGTTAACGTGCACTGTACACGGACGTGAAGGATTTCACCTCCACCTAAATGCGACCGCTGCTGCCGCGATCGAACGGGCGACTTTCAGGTCAGCGGCAGATCAATACAGCCGCTGCACCACACCGGTAGACGTATGTGTATGAATAGTTTGCAGATTGCTTTTTAAAGCAACTTCTATTTAACGCTCAATACTCAATTCCGAGACAGAAGAAATCGTCCATTTGCGCATAACCCTGGTAGAGCGAGTCCTTCACTCAACACAGCCTTAACTTTAATAAAAACAAGCGCTTCTTCGAAAACGCTTTAGACCCAAGGATAACAAAGTGACGACGTGTCCATGGAGTCTATGAACAAAGATAACTGATTAAAAATTTATTGTCACGAATAATAATACGTGTGGCAGTATAAGTATGTCTCTTACAAACATGAAAAGTAGTTCGGACAAATTCTATTGCGAAAAAGATACAAAACGCATACTTCCCTGGCTTTGTATTTTTATCGCCGAAAGGGGGGGGGGGGGGGTAGCATCGAAAAAAGATTAAGCAAAACAAAGAAGACCACACCATCGATTTCGCTTCCTATAATCTCCCCTCATATCGGCGTTGTTTTTCCGGGACGCGGAGAAAACGGCAAAAAAAAAAGGCGGCAGCCGCATCATCATGCATGAGGCATCCCACAAAGCAACCCCCCTTTTCCCTTTCACGACCGGACATACAAATCGATGATCCGAATCGGTCGTCGCGTTTATACCGAATAGCGCAACGACAGTCGGGAGTATAGTACGGGGGAATCACCCGAGAAGTTCTGGCTGGCGCCTCACCACCCCCCTCCTCCCCCTTTTCTCCTCCGGATCCAGCATACGTAGGAGAAAGAAGTACGGGGGCCGCAGAAGCACATCACAAGTTGCACGACAGTAAAAAGATACCAATGTACGCGGGGGTATTAGGGGTGGCCTAGTAACGAATAGGAATAGAGGAAGGGAGGATACAGAATACATCTGGAGCAGGAAGGATCGGTGGAGCTACAATAGATACAGCGAGAGAAACAGATATAAGGGCGGCCAGTGAAGAAAATAGTACGGGATCGTGCATCAAGGCATGAACCGTACCACGGCTCTTTCCTTCGGGGGATGAAGGAAGAAGGAGGCGAAGGAGGGGTCATCGGATTCAGCGAGGTGCATGAAAGATGGCCTTCTAATGCCTTCCAGCCAACGCGGCAGCTACTCTCTATTACACATGCAGCAACAACAGGCCCCCATTGATTTACCTTCTCCCTTCCACTCCCTCCCCTTCCCGTTTCTGCCGACAACCTCCTCAGTCTCCCCGACGCGTTATCCGGGGCGCTCGCTTTGATCTTAGCGTGAGATTTGGTGCAGGAGAAACGCACGCACATACATGTGTGAGCCCAGGAAACCACACGCCGCAACCAACGCCGTCACTCCGCCGGGCGAAAAGTTTTGTGGATCGCACCTTTTGATCCTGCGGCGCGCGGGAATGGCTCGAAGCTGGCCAAGGTGCTGGCGGGTGGGCGGAGAAGTCGGAATCATAAATAACGCTCCTCTTTCGTGCAGGTTTTATTCCGTGCCTTTTCGCTCACGTTTGGGTCTACAAGTGTGTATATACTTGTTGCAAGTGGTGATAAAAATGCAAAGACGATACACAGTAGCCATGGCGTCAGAGTGCGGGCATACCCAGACCTGCTGACGCCCTAAAAACCAAGACTGCCTTACACAAAAAGAATAGTGAGCTCGAATGTGAGCAAAAGCTTCTAGCTGGAAGTGGCATCGGGGCGCGGAAAATGCGTTTGTGTTCGAGATGCTACCGAAGCATAATCTCCTATGACATTATCTACCGAGGTACTAACTCCTACGAAAGTTGCATATCTTTGCTGAAGGTGAGGCACGAGGAACGGATCATAGTTATGTTTTGCGATGCGAAATTAGTACGTCATACGGCTGAAGACGATCACCTAACAAGCTAATCTTTAAAGAATGGGCCACACTTTTTGTGGTGCGCTGTTTGTCGAGTTATTAAAATCCCCGTCGCAAAAGCGCCCTTTCTGGCCAGTTGCATGCTTAAGTTAGGCAAAATCAAATCAGGTTAAGCGGGATAACCATCCTATAGTCGTCAGCATTTCCCACGAGGCTCACAGAAATATCGCTAGTTACTGTTTATTATTTCAAACATTTACATCATATATTTATTGAGATATCGCTTGCCCGTAAGCAGCATTAAAGGTTTCCTCATGAAATGATGAAAGCCCAAGTTTTATTTCTCTATAACGCGCTTCTCTTCTTACGAGAGCTACTTTTCGTGTAAGAGCCGTCTCGCAGTTATTCGATAGCTTCGCCAAATCTAATATGTGAACACGTCGTCCTCCTTACGCCCTCATTTTCGTCACCAGCTTATGTGAAACAAACAACGCCTAACCTTAGTAAGGTTAGGAAAGATAAGAATCTAAAGTACATCAATTAATCTCCATAAAGATTGCCAGACCGGATACTCAAACTAAAGTGGGGAACTTGCCCCAATGGTAATGAGTACATCCTTGTGATGCCAAAGACAAACTGGGTAGAAGTCTTTCGGCACCGCTGAATTCTACTACTTTTTTGGTATTTCTACAAAGAAAAGCCTCTAACTGCATGTCCCCGGCAATTCGCTTTCCACTGAAGACTGACGACTCTGGTACACTGGGTCGCTGTGGCGCCGAAGATAAATGTGTGGGTGGTGCAGCCTGAAAAGCGATCATAGCGCTCCTACCGGGCAAGGCTGGCGAGGAGGGCAGCGGAGCGTTGCTGAGATGCACCTAAAGGTCTCCAAGGTGACCAAGATGCATAGCCCCCAAGCATATCATTAATCTCTATCTCATCTTTTCTTCGATACCTGACTTCGCTTTTGTTTCATCAACAAACCAACGTTTTTTTTCGTGTGTTTGTTTTTTGAAAGGGGAGGGAATTCTTTGTCTCGGGGAAGTCTCAAGTGAAGCGAGGCTTGTTTTTTGCGATGAAAAACGAACCAAGCGATAGGTCAGCTCTTGCGGAAAAGACGCTGAATGTCCTTTCGTGGTGATAAGGAAAAAATACACGTAGAAACAATTGTACTGTGCTTCCTGAGACAAATAAAAAAAACCAAACTCATCCAGGCGAGCACCTACGCAACGCAGCAAACTGGAACCTGGAACGGAAGATTGATAGCCGATGCGATTCACTAATGGGGCCGGTGAGCAGTGGAATCAATTGCCGGGAATGTCGCCTCGCGTTTAAGCTACGCAATAGAGCCGTGTGTCTTTTGTGCGCTAAGTGTATCTGCTTCGACTGAGCTACACTGCTCAGTACGTTACGTACACGCTTCAGGTTGTGGAAGATTGGTTCTAAAAGCAGAGATACAGTTCGTTAAACATCCAGGAAAGTGGGAGTGCGTCCTTTGAAAATCGTGTTTAATGCACATGGCTCTGCGCTTCACTAATAAAACAAAGTTTCTTTCTGCAGTGCGTAAACTCAACTTATCTAGAAAAAAAATCATACGACATGTTCCAAGAGTGGCTCTTACAACCATGACATTTTCAGAGTTATCAGTTGGGAGAGAGAGATGAATGGGAGAGGTGAGAAGGTTAGCTAAAGTTTGGCTTGATTGGCTACCCTACACGTGGGTGGATTAAAGGAGAATCACGTGGAGAAGAAACTACGGAAGTAAGGAAAAGAAGAAATTAATAGTTAAGGTGAGCGCCAACAACGAGAACTCGTGCTAGTAGTTTCACAGACGCTCGAGAAGTCAGATCGTCTTCAAGTAGCTCAGAAAAACGAGGGCCAAGGTCCTAGGATGTTCTTTTTTGAAGGGGTTTTGCATCGAAACGATGGAGTTTGGCCCCCAGAATACGTCGTTCAGATCGTTGGTGAGGATGCTTTAGGTGGCTCGTTTAGCGGCGTCGACGAAGTGTGTGCATAGCGGTACGCTGTTTAGGTATATCTTGCCTGTTTTGTGCAAGAACTTGTACACCTCATGAAGTCTACTGCTGCGTTCATCAGTGATGTACAAGGACCAGTTCGGATACCTGCCAGACATTGCGGTGTCCATGGCGGCCACGCCCAGAAAGCGGATGGGCCTTCACTGCGATATCGAAGATACTGATGCACACTCACTGACAAGGGAGGGGCCATCTGACGACGACTTCGAACTTATAACGACCATAAAGGCGAAAGGACGTAACACGGTGGCCTCTTCACCCCCAAACACACTATATGAACGCGCGCCGCGAGGGTCCGAGGCCAACATCATTATTTTCGTTCCTGCTAAGCCCAACGGCAACATGAAGCACCTCAATAGGCAATCTGTAACGGTGCTGCTCAATGGACTGGTGCCGGATGAAATCATCGACATCAGAGTGAACCCGCGTAAGAATGTCATGGCGATTGATGTTCGCATGCTGCCGCACTGGACATACCACGCAACGTCAAAGACCTGGATGAAATCGACGTCCACTCTTAAATGCCAATGGGCTCCAACGTCGTCACTTGTGTCATCTACGACAGTGCAGCTACCGTTACCAGCTCCGACTCGAGCGGCCTGGTCAAGCCAGCTGATGAAGCTAGAGTCATCGTAGAGGTTACTCGTTTGGGTACCTCATGCTGCGTGAAAATAGATTTTATAGGCAACTATCTGCCTTTGTACGTAAAGGTGGGCCACTTCCGACACCCTGTAAGACCTTTTGTGCCGAAGCCACTGGAATACTACAACTGCATGAAGCTCAGTCACGCGAGCAGCGTATGCGATGTCAAGTGAGTATGTTCTCGCTGCGCTAAAGCCCATTTCGCGGGCACTTGTCAAGCCAATGTTCTCAAATGTCCAAATTGTAATGGACCCACGAAGCTTCCTCAAAAGATTGCCCAAAACGAAAAGAGAGATAGCTGTATTGAAACAAATGGCGAAAGACCATACGTCCCATAGCAAGGCCGCAATAACCACCAGAAAGTGGTGCCATCGGTGCCGAAGTTCATCCTAAAAAGCCAATGCCTCTACATCTGCAGCGTCCATTCAACACCCTGCTTCACGATCTCCTATTCCACCCAGATCGCACTCGGCTGGTATGAAGCAGAATGCACTGAAAGGCATGGTTTCCGCTGATTTCACTTGGCCTACATGGCCAAAGCTGTAGTCGCATGGATCAGCGATGGTTGGTACTGACAACAACACCATGGACAAAACTGGCGTAATTTGGCCTCCGTTGCCAAAGTCGCAGTGACATGCGGATTCACAGAGCACCTCGGCAAGAGTAAACCCTGACTATTTGACTGACAAGCTGCCTGAAGAAGACAAATCAATCCTGATTGTTATTCAATCACTGGTAGACACACTTTGAATTTTCATCAGAAGGCTCAAGTCACCACACGCTGAGGCCATACAACAGGTACTGGATGTTCTACGTCCATTGCTTGCCAGCCTTAATTAGGCACCACGAACCACAACCTGCAGTGTAACATGATACACCTGAAGTCCTGCGCCCACTACAATCGAACACAGCAGCCTAGTTTAGGCTCATGAGTTTTTATGTTCTCTTCTTTCAATGCCTCTCTTTTCATCCCTCAATCTTCTTCCCCCAGTGTAGGATAGCGAACCGGACGCTTGTCTGGTTGACCTACCTGCCTTACCTCTCTCCATCCCTTCCTCCTCCTCCCTAGCGCACGCACAAAAGTATGAAATGGAGACTTAGGCAGCACAATGCTACTTGCTCCATTATCATCGTCGTCGTCGTGGTTGCCGTCACCGTCGCCATCATCACCACCATACGCTTATTTTAGGTTAAATGCCGAACGAAGGCTTTTCAGAGGATCTCCGATTTGAACTTCCCTGCGCAAGCTGATTCCATATCATATCTCCAAATTGCCCGAATTATTCAGTCAATTTTATCTTCTGCCATCGTCTGGTCCCTTTATATGCATCTCTTGGTAGCCGTTCCGTCGTTCAAAGTAATCATCAAAAACTATTTGCCCGCTTAGGCCTACTTTTTTTTTACGATGCGATGTGGTCGTCTTTCTTGCCTGTTTTCTTTCTGGCCGACACTGAAACATTTTCCACATTGATACACCAGCACGCCGAACACTCCACGCTGCCTCCAATTTTCGTTCATAAATGGTTCACTAGCGCGCCCATGTTTGTCACTGCTCCAGTCTGCAAACGAACGATGATCCAGTCTGCAAACGTACACTGAAATACTGTCCATCACGTTGTAGAGCAGCATTGCTAGACCTTGAACAGCAGAAACAGTAATTTATTATTATAGGAACACGAGTTAACTGTAGTCTCAGTGCCAAGCTATTACGCAAAAATCAAGTTTTGCTAGCACGTTAAAATACACGATACACTCACGCCGGCCAAAATAAGGTTAACATGGCATCGTTTTTAACAATTTGCTACACACGGCTGTCTAGCTCCATATGGAGTACAGATATACTTTCACATTAATGGAACATAACCAACTTCGGCTATAATAATACAAATTCTCAGCGACAAAACAAATGAAAATCTCACCACAACACGTCGCGGTACAGTAATGAAACACTGAGGCTCTAATGTGGCTGCAAATGTATATGGATTACGATCCATCCAAAAACAGGGACCCTCTCATTTTATTATCTCGCAAACAACACTATTTTTCACCGCGTGAGTTTCAACCACGGCGGGCCCCAATGACCGGCGACCTCACAAAGCATGGTGTGCGGCTCTGGAATCGCTGTTGTCTAATCAGCCAAAACGTCAGACGCAACGCCAGTGTATGCATTAGCGACACTGCATCCAACCTGCCGCGACCTAAACAACGCATTCAAGATCAGACAACATAGCGAGACCCTGCAAGGGCGGATGCAAGAACGCAAGCGCGGATAATGACACGATTACATGCACGCGCGCACGCTCGGCACCGCAAACGAATGCGAAGACGCGCAAGCTGGTGGAGATTAGCAGGAAGGCATACTCACATAAAAAAAAAGGATGCGCTTTGTAAAAACGTTGCGTATTCAGAATGGCGGTTGCAACACGGTGACTAACTCAAAGTGCGAAGTGTGATTCCGCACGACGTCCTCATAACCGGCCTTCGTGCGATTGCCGCCTACAACGCACCCTTTCGACGCAGTTGGATGGGTGGGTGAGGGGGGAGAGAGATTCGGGGAGATGTTTGGAGAGAGTGAAGGAAGGGGGAGGGGGGGTGTACGTCCTGAGTAACGCACGAGCAGCCGTACTCGTGCGTTACTCAGGACATATGCACAAAAGGCCTTTCAGAGGGGGGAGACTCCAGGACCATCCCCGTTTCGGGAAGCAGCGGCTTCACGACGTGCTGAGCTTCCGAGACGGTGTATCATTGAAACAAATGACTCGTGTTCCACTCTGCCACTATAGTGCTCAGGGCGTTCGGAGTTCTGTCTCTCTCAAACTCATGCAAAGCCGATGAGCCAGCCTCTACTCTCTCTCACATCTTTTCCCTCATCACCTAGTTTTTCTGGTTTTTTTTTTTAGATCAACCGTGTATTAAGCCGTGGGAAGAGAAACTTGCCACGATATCAACGGCGGAAGAAAAACAAGTGAACTCGGCATTACTTATGCGCCATCTTTCGAGCTGTTTGGACATTGCTTCAAAGCATGTCCAAACAATAGGGAGGAGAAAATGTTTTTCATATAAATGTGAAATATTTGAGTGAGTGAGTGAGTGAGTGAGTGAGTGAGTGAGTGAGTGAGTGAGTGAGTGAGTGAGTGAGTGGGTGGGTGGGTTTTCTTCCTCCAGTGAATAAGAGTGGATTAGGCACCCGACTTTGCTTTCACAGGGAAGGGCAAGGAATCCTTAACGTTTCCTTTCACGGAACCTTAATTTAATATAAACAAGTTATCACTACGTAATATAGGCACGCAAAACAAGCAAATTTTTTTAAAAAATCGGCAGATCTCACGTATTTTGGGAATCTACGTTATGCGAAGCATGCGCTGGGAAAGTGACCGTGTTTTAATTTTTAGATAGCGACAATTCATGCAATGATGCTAAGTATATGTGCACATGTAGCACGCTCTGACATAAGTTGACGAGCTGCATATGTTTATATAACCAGTCATTTGCATTTGCGCAATAATGACAACAGTAACATGAGTATTAGCAACACCCGAAGTGATAAGTTGATATGAAGTGCTAGTGCTCGAGAAGATGCTGGCCCTGGACACTGCTACATAAATCAACTTCAGTGCATGGCAACTCACCACAATTGACTTTGACCCGACGTGACGGCTGTATCAAAGGAGTACTTATGTAATGTTTAAAACATTGGGTAGGCAGCTCTGCAACCACTATTGACGTGTCACGAAGATTAGGCTCTATTAGAAAAGTAGTTGTGAGACCTGGCTAGCTTTTTGGTAGAATGCTTGATTGCCATGTGAATGCTTGGGTTCAATTCCTGCTGAGACCCTAACATTTATTTTTTGCATTTCGCATGTCACCGCTATCGATGTCAAGTTTTTCTTAACACTAACGCGATAATATTGCCCATGTGTGTTCTCGTCGTTCCTGGGTAGAAAAGTGTCCACCACCTTTGGCACGTGCCCGTATACCAGTGGCACATACTCGCGGGTGGGTATGTGCCATTGTCTGGTGGGAAGGGAGGTTTAACTGAGTCAAATTCTGAGGAAGACGAAGTGCTTCTCTTGTGGAACACATCTTGCTGCGGTCTGGGCTGTATTTTTTGCGTTCCACAGCGCAACAGCAGGGTCTCCAGCCTCCTACATCGCGGTGATGGATGTACGATCACCGGAGATCCCACCCGGTACCACTCCATCCACGGGCATTGCTTCAAGAAAGCGTGGTAATGCATCTAGTGAGAGCGAGGACACCGAGCTTTAGTCTGCATCAGACGACGAGTCCTCGGAAGACGGCTTCGAACCTGTGCTCTAACGCAAGGCCAAACGAAGAATCATGAACGCATCACCGTCAAGTACAGCCACTGTGAGAACAGCGCCTCAGCGATGGCCTCACTCCATTCTGTTTGTGCCGCAGACCACTACGGCCGATCTACGCATCCTCAACAGGCAAGCACTGTCCTTGTACCTTGAAATCATTGTGCCTAACGAGATTAAGGACATCAGGATGAACACGAGGAAGAATATTTTGGCAATCGACGTGATGAACCCGAGTGCACTGAACACGTTACAGCATGTGTTGGAGCTGGGAAACATCAAAGTCCAATCCATTATACCAGCGAATGGTGAGACCGTAACAGGAGTTATCTATGATATAGACACTGAAATCGCCAATGAAGATTTTCCTGTACCGATAAAAGCAGTGAGTGAAAACAACGTCATTGTGCATGCTGGTCGCCTAGGCAACTCTCGCTGTGTGCGAATAACATTCAAGGTTGACTGTCTTCCCTCTTACGTGAAGGTTGGTCATTTTCATCGCCAGGTTCGCCCATTTATTGCGAAGCCTATGCAGTGTTTCAAGTGCCAGAAGGTTGGCCACGTGAAGGGCGTTTGCAGAAATTCCGCAGTGTGCCCCCGATGCGCTGAACACCACTCCGAAGATGACTGTAGTGCAACTACGTTGAAATGCCCCAACCGCCACGGCGCTCACAGTGCTTCCTCCAAGGACTGTCCTCAGATTAAGGAAGAGATTTATATTCTGAGGTAAATGGGGAGAGACAACTCGACTCACAGAGAAGCTGCGCAAAACGTAAGGCGAAGGCACCGTCATTGTCGAAGGTCTTCACGAAGGACAGTGCAAAATTTAATGAGAAAGTCAGAAACTCAAGTAAAATCGACAGGCGAGGCTCCTAGCATGGCAAACATCTGCGCTGGAAGAGAAGATGCTGGGAGATCTCTCTCACCAAAGGAATTGCCCCCCCTTCAGCCCAAGCGATCTGTTGAGCCTCAACAGAAGCCGCCTACACGACCTGTTGAGCCTCAACAGAAGCCAACAAGCACAAGATGCTGCATCGGCCGGGAAGCCAGATCATCATGTGATGGTGATGCTAAGATCATTAGTGAACACCATTCGCGTGTTGTTAAGCGACATGAATACACTGTCAGCCAAAAGTGCCCTTCAAGTACTGGACGCGCTTAGTCCAGTGCTAGCAGCCCTAGAGTAGACCATGGCTAACCCACCACTGTCTTTCAGGGATGAGGTTCGTAAAGCAGCAATACTGCATTGAAATGCCAGGGGACTGAGATCGCGCATTGGTGACTTTCGTCCGTCAATTTGTGTACGTCAATATGTTTCCCGTAATCGTCATCTGTGAGCCGAACTTATCGAGTGCAATACGACTCTCGGGATACGAACCTTTTATGTCGTCTACTGTTACTGAACGCAGCAAGGTTCTGGTGTTCATTCACCGAGACATCACTTACATCCTTCAACCTGTATACCACCTCATGACGGAAACCAATACGTATGCTTAAGAGTGAAAAAGAGGAGGCTCAACATCACTGTGGTTGGCGCATACCTATCACAATCAAGTCGGTTCGATCAAAAAGACTACGAGACATCATAGCGTTAACTCCTGACCCATGTGTTATCATCGGGGATTTTAACGCTCATCATACATTATGGAGAAGTCAGAATACCAACATGAAGGGCAGAAACTTGGTGTCTTTTGCCTCCGACAACAAACTTTGGTTACTAAACAATGGCAGTCCTACATTTTTACGTGGCTCCACATACAGTAGCTGTCTCGACTTGGCTTTCGTTTCGTGAAGCCTTGTGAAACAGACTGAATGGTTTACGGATATAGAAACGCATGGGAGTGATCACATTCCAACATACGTCAAGATCAGAGGATTGTCGCCTCCTAAAGTGCACGACATGGTTAAAAGAGTGGACTGGAAAAAATTTCAGTCTCGTATGGAAGACCAATGCCAAGAACACATATCCGATTTACAAGAAGCCATCAAGAACACTGTAAAAGAAACTGTGTGTACGATCCGATGCCCTGTAAGAATCGTGGTCATCGACATAGAGCTGGAGCGGCTTCGAGCCTTGCGACGACGACCTGAAAGAAGGTACCGGCGCACGAAGGACTTAGAAGATTTGCGGACTGCTAGACGTATGCAGAAAAAGATCAAATGTCAGTTGGACAAGCTAGAATTCCAACGCTGGATTACTTTCTGCGAGTCACTCGGCCCTCGTAAGCCTTTATCGCAGACATGGAGGACGATAAGAGGTTTGCGGTCATCCCCCATTCAGAAATCACCATTCAAGGCCTTAGCCCTTTACCAAAATCGACCAGATGTGGACGTTGCTGAAGAGTTCTGCGCCGGATTATCAGGGCAAACTACAGCACTTAGCAGCTCACCACTTTCGAGCAGTTGTCCGCCACCACGGGATTCCTGTATGGACTTCCCGTTCACCATTCAGGAGCTCAAGGCAGCACTCGCTTCATGCAAACGTATCTCCGCACCAGGACCTGACGGAATCTCCTACAGAGCCCTGTGTCATCTGGGTGAGCGCGCGAGAATAGCTCTACTTCAGCTATATAATGATTGTTGGCTAGAGGGCACTATCCCCTTAGGTTGGAAAACTAGTCGTCTAGTATCACTGCTAAAACCTGGCAAATCATCATTGGAACTCTCCTCCTATCGCCCGATCACATTGGCTAGTTGCGTGGGTAAAGTGATGGAGAGAATGATTCTCGGCCAACTCGAGTGGTACTTGGAGTATCATGAGATCTACCCAAATGCCATGGCTGGCTTTCGACGTGGTCGATCATTGATCGATAGCGTCATCGACCTAATCACGTACGTTGAACACGAGAAAGGCCATAAGCGTCTTTGCGCCTCTCTGTTTCTTGACGTCAAATGAGCCTAGGATAACGTTACACATGAAGCCGTCCTTACCGCACTAGAAGAGATTGGAGTGGGTGGCCGAATGTTTAAGTGGATACGCAGTTATCTCCAAATGCGATCCTTTTTTGTGAGTACGGAGGCCGGGAACACGTCGGCACATTTCAGTTGTCGTGGCGTCCCTCAGGGTGGTGTACTGAGCCCCGTGCTATTCAATATAACACTAATCGCTCTCCATACGCACCTAACAAACAATATTTATCCATCAACATACGCTGATGACATCTGCATCTGGACATCTGCGGTAACTCGCCTGCAGTTACGAGCGAGAATACAGAGAGCTGCTACTGCAACTACTTTGTATCTACGCAAGCGAGGCCTGGAAATTTCCTCCGGAAAGTGCGCTCTTTTGGCATTTACGCGCAAACCCATGTCGAATTACAGAGTGTCAATTAAAGGTCAAAATATACCATATCGTCGATCTCACAAATTTCTGGGTGTCATAGTCGACAGAGACATATCATGGAGCCCTCATGTGTCGTATTAGAAAAGCGATTGACAGGCATATGCCATCTTTCCAAGTTTCTCGCTGGAAAGACTTGGGTAATGCAGCCTAATGCTATGTTACGACTGTACAGGGTGCTTTTCCTTGGCTTTTTACGATACAGTCTGCCTGCATTATCAAACGCCAGCAAAACAAGTCGACGCATGATACAAAGCTTTCAGGCACAGGCGCTTCGAATATGTCTTGGTCTGCCTCAGGGTGCCTCAACAGTGGCGACTATAGCTTTAGCCAAAGACCACCTCGTGCAGACCCATATTGAAATTGAAGCCTTGAGGGCACACATAAGGCATATGGGCCGGACTCCCCATCACCACCTAGCCTCTCTACCAGCGGATAGACCTCATACTTCCTTTTGTCGAACAATAACTACACATGGTGACTCCCTACCAACTGGTTTTACGCCCGCCGCGAGACCTTCAATTCCTCCATGGTGCCTCAAACATCCAGTCATCAATGGCATGATTTGGCCGCAAAAGAGACACACACAAGAAAAGGAACACTCAAACGACAAGCACAGGCGGCACTTCCAGTTGGAAGTGCCGCCTGTGCTTGTCGTTTGAGTGTTCCTTTTCTTGTGTGTGTCTCTTTTGCGGCCAAATCATGCCATTAAGTAAATACCAACTAGGCCAACAATCAGTATTATTACATCCAGTCATCAACCTGACAATACCAGGCATCCAGAAAAAACGAGATTTCTCAATACCAGCCCTCAAGCAGCTCGCCTTACTTCTGCTGTACGAGAAGTACCAAGACTGCACCCACGTCTACACAGGCGGCTCCGTCCTGCCAAACAGCTCAACTGCGGCGGTCGTTATTCCAACGCACGCCACAACCATCAAATTCAGGACAGCTCATGCAACCACAACAACGGCAGCAGAGCTTGCAGCGCTTCGCGCTGCGCTGCGTTTCATTAACGACCAAAGCACGCAACAGTGGACGATTTTCTGCGACTGCAAGGCGGCACTGCAGTCACTTCTGTCAAATCTACGCCGTGTTCCACACGAGCAGTTGGTATTTGAAACAGCAGAAATGCTACACCATATAACAGAGAAAGGGCACCACGTTATATTTCAGTGGTTGCCAAGCCACTGTCGAATTATCGGTGAAGAACGAGCTGATCAAGCTGTCCGTTCAGCCCATACAGAAGACAACAACCAGTCAATACCTCTCTCGATGACGGACGCTGCTAGGAGGCTCCGCATGCTTGCTCGCCAATGCTCCATGGCTCTTTGGAATGAGCCTCTCTTTACGCATGCAAGATTACGATCCCTTGATCCAACGCTAAGCTTACAGCTTCCAACAAAAATTCGACGAGGAGACGCTACTGCTCTGTGCAGACTATGGTTGGGCATTTACCTGAGCGTACGCGTTCCGCATAGGGATGGCCGACACCGCTGACTGTGCACACTGCGGAGATGAAGAAACAATTCGACATATCCTGTGTGACTGCCCGGAATACAACCTGGAAAGACAACACTTTTCTAATACACTAAACAGGTTAGATGACCAGCCGCTGTCAGAAGAAAGTATACTGCGCCATCGTCATGACTCATCGTCACAAAAGAAAGCCGTGCAAGCGCTACTGGGCTTCTTGCGAACTACTGGCCTGTCGGAACTCCTCTGAGTGTACTGATTTTGTGTGTGCGTGAGTGTCGGTGTTTCTCTCTTATTTATTTTTAACTCTCTCTTTCTCTTTCAACCCCTATTCCCCAACCCCAGTGTAGGGTAGCATACCGGATACTAGCATCTGGTTAACCTCCCTGCCTTCCTTTTTTCTCGTTTCTCTCTCTCTCTCTGGCGGGAAGTGTTTGATGAGGCACGCGAGGATATGGTAACATTATTCATATCTTGACCAGCACGTCATGTTCGTCAAGCTATTTTACCCTCTATACAAATTTTGGTTCACGCCAAGTGGAGGAGGTGATCACGATAGCACCAAGATGTAAGCAGCTGCATAGATAGATAGATAGATAGATAGATAGATAGATAGATAGATAGATAGATAGATAGATAGATAGATAGATAGATAGATAGATAGATAGATAGATAGATAGATAGATAGATAGATAGATAGATAGATAGATAGATAGATAGATAGATAGATAGATAGATAGATAGATAGATAGATAGATAGACAGACAGACAGACAGACAGACAGACAGACAGACAGACAGACAGACAGACAGACAGACAGACAGACAGACAGACAGACAGACAGACAGACAGACAGACAGACAGACAGATAGATAGATAGATAGATAGATAGATAGATAGATAGATAGATAGATAGATAGATAGATAGATAGATAGATAGATAGATAGATAGATAGATAGATAGATAGATAGATAGATAGATAGATAGATAGATAGATAGATAGATAGATAGATAGATAGATAGATAGATAGATAGATAGATAGATAGATAGATAGATAGATAGATAGATAGATAGATAGATAGATAGATAGATAGATAGATAGATAGATAGAAGGGCTTGCAGTACGCAAAGAAATGCTTCGCATGTATAAACACGTTAGATCAAAGTAAGACTTTCTAATAAGATATCGTTAAGTATGCTACAATGCCTTAAAACACAAAGCCTTTTTTATTTTGCTCAATAATAGTTTTAGCGGTGTCGCTTCAGTAACGATCACGATAGATACAACTAATAGTGATGATCGTGATCGTTGCATCGATCATGATCGAAGCAGCGATATTACATATCGCGCGTCATTTAGCGGTTTGAAGAAACCTTGCACAGTGTTTTTCTTGCAAAGCGTTCGTGCAACGAGCGTGAGACAAGCGCTAACGCAACGGGCACTACAATCTGGTACATAATTCTGAGCCGACGTAAAGTAATTGCGTTAAGATGGCGAAGCTGCGCGAATAGACACATGTCAAATTATTCACACACCCACACGATGACTACGATTCACTTTATAATAGATGCAAGAGTGCATGTTTTCCCCACCTGCACCTGATTTGTTTACTTTCATACAGTGTCGTGCTAGCAGGTTCTGTCAGTAGTTTTTTTTTTTTTTTCACGCCTCGTTCGCACGTATATATCACTCGTATGGGCCCACAACACAGCGCATATTGTAAATAATCACTAATATTCCCACGTTGAGACACCCAAGCAACACACACCATCACGCGCATGTGGACACACTGAAGCATGGCCGCCTGGATCGGACGCGCGCGGCGGTGTTTCAGCGAGCTCGATCCAGGCGGCCGTGGCTGAAGCCATGGCCCATAGCTTTTGAGGGCGGTAAGTCAAAGAACACACATTCAGACTTCATTTTCACTTTACTGCACACGAATGACCGCTACGACAGTCGTCGAGAGTGGTCATCCCGAGGTGATATGCCTGGTGCAGCCGAGCGACTCAGAGAACAGACGTCCTCTTGCTGCTTCACGCTGCTGAAACGACGGAACGCAGTAAAGCGCTGCCGTTTCTGGGCACTTCAAACGCTGCAAAATCAAACGCCGGCATCGAATGACGACATGCGAGGAAGATACTGAGTGCAAGAGTATGCAATAGTTTTTTAACGAAGGAAACACCACAGAAAAACCGAATGGACACCTGCCAGTCTCGGTGTAGCGACACATCGCCTATCGACGCCATGCGAAATTTGTCATTGGTTCATCTTGACTGTTATGTCATAGTAATTAGCAGCCGCATTAGGGCGTACATAATAGAAATGGACGGTGGTGCACTTAACTTTTCATTCTTCGCTTGTCACCGACAACATATTTGTGAAGCTCGATTTAAACATGTTTTGAAATAGACTTATTACGGCAGCTGGGATATTGTTAGTACAAGTGTTATTACAAAAGTTTTTGAAGGCAACAAAATAAATTATACTATCAGACATGATAATTGAGAGAAGAAATTAGCCGCTAATGCTCCTGTTGAGTGGCTCTTGCTAAACATACGAAATGCTTATTCAGAAATCTACAGGAAAACTGTGGAAGCCATGCAAGTCTCGTAAGACCGCATACTTTCGCAGGGAAATACAGAGTGGATGGGAAGAAAATTAAGCGGGAAGAAGTCAAAGAAAACATTCACTTAACAAAGAAAGTAGAGCGCAAGTTCAATGTTTTTTTTTTTATTGCGAAGCATTTCCAAGCGAACTTCGGCGACTTTGCGTCTATCTATCTATCTAACTATCTATCTAGCTATCTATCTATCTATCTAGCTATCTATCTAGCTATCTATCTATCTATCTATCTAGCCACCTACGACTTTCAGCTCTCCTGGCCGTTTCGATAATGGTATCACTACCAAACTTGGTATGGCATAACATGACTGAATGAAGAACATATTTGACTAGTCACAACATTAAAAATATGACATCTGTGTCATGAATGCCATTATTTACGTTTCTTAGTCCTGCAGCTCTTGCGGGGGTTTCGTTCGCATAGCATGTTGCAAAACTGATATGGTATGAGATGATTGCATGGCGAACACAAGCTACGGACCTTAACATGAAAATCATGACGTGCGTGTCATGTAACAACATGACTACGTTCCATGCTCATGATGCCCTCGCGGCCGTTTCGCTAGCTTCACTTATACCAAATTTGGTATTGCGGGACATGAATGGATGACGAAGGTATGATACTGGTGCAAACACAATAAAAATGAGATGCGTGTCATGTAACAACATGACTACATGCTACGCTCATGATGCGCTAGCGGCCGTTTCGCTAGCTTCACATAGACCAAACTCGGTATCAGGCGACGTCAATAGATGACGAAGGTATGTGATTGGTGCAAACATGACAATCATGAGATGCGTGTCATGTGAGAACAAGACTACATGTCGTGTGAGAACATGGCTACGCCAATACATTTTGGCGTCACGTGGTGCGCGTGCTCACCGGCGTTCATTTCGTCGCGTCATGCCGGCGTTGCCACGCCAGGTGCCAGTCCTGCGATGTACTCGCAGGCGCCGCCGCGCCGCGTTGATTTGACGCATGCTCATTCCAGCACGTCCCTCCGTCACGAAAAGAGGGAGACGCAGTGTTGTCTGGGTAACAGATCGGCGCGAAATGCAGCATGTCGCATTTCGCGCTGGTTGCCGATGGACGCTAGTCGTGCCTGGCGCCAGACTATAAATTCTCGCTTTTTGCTAACGTAGCGTCACTGTGCACAGCTGTTGCGCGCGTCAACGCTACATTGGAGTATATTAGGCCCTTCATGATGCGCTCGCGGCCATTTTGCTAGCTCCACATATACCAAACTTGGTGTTACGTGACGTCAATAGATAATGAAATATATGACTGGTGCAAACATAATAATCGTGACAGGCGTGTCATGTAGGAACATGACAACATACCACGCTCATAGCGTGCCCGCGGCCGTTTTGCTAGCTCCACATATACTAAATTTGATATCAAGAGACGTGAATAGATGACGAAGGTAAATGACACATCCAAACATGATAATCATGCCACCGAAGTCATGTACGGCATCATTTACCTTCACTTCATAGCATTGTGTTGATATTAAAGTGACGTATCAACAATTCTCATTTGTGCTTCACATATCATCGATTCCCAGTGTACGTGGGATCTGCCATTTTTTTCCGAAAACAAAAAAAATGGCAGCATATCCATGGGGTGAATGAAGGAGAGTGTGGCGAAGCATCCGTCCGTCCATTCGTTCTTGCTTCCGTCCATCCATGCGTCCGTCTGTGTGACCGTCCATGCGTCCAACCGCCAATACGTGCGTGCGTCTGTTCGTGCGTCCACCCATCCATCCGTGCGTCCATCCCTGCGTTCGTCCATGCATCCACCCCTGCGTCCGTCAATGAATCCATCCGTCCGTGCAGCCATCCATGCGTCCGTTCAGTCCGTTCATGCATCTGTCTGTGTGTCCGTTCGTCCATCTAGTCAATACACCAAGTACCACCATCTCGCATCTTTTCATCATATATTCCGCATATAGAAGCACCGCCATCCAGCGGACATTCCAAGGACTAAATGAGAGGTGGCAGACGCACACTTTCTTACGGCTTGCGCTTCGTGCCTACTTCCCACCTTTAACCACCTCGAGTTCATGGTATATACTAGTTCACTGTATTCATGGCACTGCGGCCCAACGCTCGCTAAACCTTTCTAAAACCAAGGAGGTTACGCCCAGCGAGTATAACGTAGCAACCCTTTCTTGTCAGATAGTGCTCAATGTGCATGCCAATGGCTGCTAATGGGGAATGAGAGACAGGAGAATTTGGCTTTTAGTTAACACGGACGCTGTGAATTTTTTGTTGTTCAACAAAGCACATAAAAAATATCCCACCGGCACCACCTTGCAGGTCAAAGCGTAAGACATGTTACGTACTACTACGAAGAACGAACGGGTGCCACTTTAAGAAGCTTCGCCCCTCAAACAGAACCTTATTTATTTGTTCCTCACTATTAGCAATTAACGGTTGACTACATGATTCATATCATTTTAACATATCCACAAGGGGTATTCATGGGATAAGCCAACCATTAATGAACAAAATTCGGTTTTATATTTTAATCATAATCTGCGAAACATACCACCACTATCATACTAAGCAGGCAAACTTCGTCTGCGCGAATTAGCAAGCACAATTGTCTTCGCGCGAAAACACGCGACAAAGAGAGAACCAGATGGAGATCACTCTGAGTTGGACTCGTCGGCGATGCGACGTCAACCCGGTGAGACGACCGCCATTGTACGACGTCTCCTACTCGACCCTCCTCCGGGACCACCAGTCACCCGAAAGGTTTTTTTTTTTTCTCTCTCTCTCTCTCCTGATTACTCCCCGAGTCGCAATGCGAAGCCCCCAAACTACATTTCCTTTTTTTTTTTTTACTTTCGAACAGATACTCACGGCACTTTTTATTGCTGCTTATTACACGCTTTTCCCACTTTCTTAGTGTTAGTTTTTATGCTAATGATTGTGGTCTTTCGCCTCTGACTTTTCGGAATCGTTTCGAAATTCGCGCACGCTAATTACGTCAGACCACTGCGGCTCCTCTGAGATGCTGTTGCTTATACTTCCCTCAACGAGAGCCACCATGTGCGCGAGCCTCCACCGAGAAAAAAACTTATTTTTTTTCTGTAAAAGACATCGCCACAGTTCGGCATTTTCTTCCCTCTTCCTCTACCTTCTCTTGCTCTTCTGCATTCGTTTGCATACATATCTCTCCAGCCCTCCCGAAGTTCGGCTGTTAACCGCAGCCATCCCACTTCCATCGGTGACATTCATTAATTGCAATTTCGCGCACCACATATGGCAGAAAGGCGGCGTCATGTTGCCGATGTGTTTACAGTTCCATTCTCTCCCCCACTCCAACCCCCTTCCGTTCGCGGCTTAGCTTACGTTTATTCTCGAAGTTTCTCGTTAAGAAAGAGACGCTTCGTGATTCCCAGAGGACAACCCCGAGAATTAAGAAAGCAAGGGCCTCTCGGATCTCGCATGGCGTATTCTCTCTCACTCTGACTTTTCTACGCTAACTTTGTTGAGCCTAGCTAATTGGTAGGGTAACAAGTCAGAAAACAATTATTTCGGCCTTTTTTGTGAATGTGTGTGTGTTCGATCGATAAGACAACATTGGATAAAGTTAGCTCGAAATGAGCGACACAAATATTCCTGAGGGACCACCTCCAAGAGCGCTAATTATGAATCATGGTTCGATACACGCTAAAAACGTGCGTATTACAAACAGAAACCTCGAGCGTAGAAATGTATCAAAGCAGAGACAAATTTTTCGTTCGCTTCGGACGCTAACAAGCATCTGGAATTTACGGTGTTTTAATTAATAATCCGCGGCAGGCTCTGAGCTGTTTCGTTTTGCTTAGCGCTCATTCTTTGGTGTTCTCGAATACCCTGCTCATCTTTCCACGTTTCAAGACATTCCCCGTGTGCTCTTGTGCACATCTTGTTTCAACGGGTCTTGGAATCAGCTGCCTGTCAATTTCTTGCCTTCTCTAGAATGCCACTGAGCCTCTCGGGGCTTTTCGCATTCTTGCGTGTGTTTAAGTGCGCAATTTCGAGTGTCCATGCTTCTCTATAAAGATAAAAAAATAGAAAATCAATCATTAACTTTTATCCAATTCGAGAATCGGTGATCAGACGAAGGAAATAGGTTAGGCAAGGAAAGAGTGCGGTTGATTTCACGCTTTAGCCTACACGCGTGCTTAAAACATCGAACAGCTCACTGCGATTTCTACATACTACTCAGGAACGTTAGACCCTAAGCTAGAAAGCATAACGATCTACATCTACCGGACTCATAGGAGTGGATTTCTGTCTTTTTTTTTCTTTTCTTTCAGCGTTCCCAGATTATCAGAGCTTCAATCTTTAATAGCGGCGTAAAGTCTCGTAGTTAGCTTTGCTTCATTTTCCTAGCGTGTATTTTGTTTTCCTTCCGAATTACACCCGGGGCTCGGAAATTGTCTATATAAAAAGGACCTGTGCATAAGCAGAAAGCTAAGCACTGAAAAGAAAGAAAAAACAAACTTCAGGCAGGAATCAGAAGTACGGAGCTCGTACATATCAATTAAATAGGTGGCTAGGGAATGCTACGCGATGAAGATTAGCGGTATAGTGAAAAAAAGAAGGAAAGAAAAAGAAGCGAGAGAGAGAGAGAGACAACGACGACGCGGAGTGAGTTTGTCTCTCCAGGGAGAACTCTGGCTGAAATGCGCCAGAGTGCGGGCGCTAATTATAAAGATTAATGAACTTGGTTCCCGCGCAAATCTCATTGGCGACTTCCAAGTCCCCGAATACCCGTCGCAGCCTCCATCATCTCCTTTCCATTCCGGACAGTTTGCTGCGGAAGTGCGCTTCTCGGCGATGCTTTTGCTTCCTTCCTTTACGCGCACATATGTGTGTGATTTCGTGTGTCCACGTGATTTGCAACAGGGGTGAGAGTAAATTTGTCGCGTGAACCTACGAGGGAAAAAGCGTTCGTGCGACGTAGAAAGAAGCCTTGTCGAAGTGGGTCGAAGAAAGTGCATCGGCTGGTGCCTCCGACGACACCACCGAAATAACATTCTCAGTCCTTAAACCAGTGCCTTTAAACGCTAAATAGGTACTTCGAATTCAATTTCAAGATTTTTGGTACATTTACGCATTGTCAACGAAACAACAAAATTGATTTTCGAGGGCTTAATTTTCTTAGTAAACAAGAACCCAAACGACAGTTGGGTCAAGAAAACAATGCGAGAGATTTATTGTTATTTCACGTCAGTGTAGTTATAGCGATGTAAATTAAAATTAATCAAAGTGACTAAAAATCGGCTTTTGCATCGGTGGCACCCGAGCCCTCAATCTTCGAGTTACACGCCCGATGTGTTACCAAATGAGCTGCGATTAAAAGCGCTTCCCTGCCCACTCCGTTGGGCATTTCTGTATTGCTAACCACTGGACGCGTTATTCAGCTCCACTCGCAAAAAATGTTGGCTACGGGTGGTGTATTAACTTCCCAACAGGCGCTTACATAGCGTAACTTTCTTCTCAGAAACTAATATATTCAGAAATTCACGCAAATTCAACGTAATTATTTTTATTCCTCCTTCCACGCTTTCATCTTATGAGTGGATTCCGCAATGATCCGAATGGACTGCATATGCTTTTTTTACAGGTGGTTCTGGTCAGCTCAGCATTAAAGTACAAGCTGTGGCTCTGCCAGCGAGCAGTGATAGCCGCCCCAGCTCAAAGGCTCACGGCCGAAGCCTAGGCAGCGGCAGAGGCCCGCCCCAAATTAATTTCGCAAGACTATAAATAAAATTGCTTCGCGGATTCATCTCATCGCTTTTAATGAGCGTGAAATTTTCAGAGCATTTCCATGGACCTGTTTAAAGTAACTTCGTACCTTGACGTGGGATCCCCACTGTTATCTCTAGAATAATGCGTGAGTCGTTTTCTGCCGCCACCTGTAACTTTTAGCGTGGCAATCAATCGCGAAGCACCAGCGTCCAGTGAGTAGGACTAGCATCATTTCTGCTCATTTTGGAAGATTTCTAACGCCCTTTGCTGGAAAATAAGAACAAAAGATAATGTTAAAGTTAGTAGAAAGAAAAGAAAACTAAACGCACTGCCGCAGCAACATGAAGGGGAACAAGTGTGTGACCGCGGTACGAATTTTCTCAATCCCTTGCCAAAGAAAAGCTCATAAACGTGAACACATTGGAACACTTTTTATGATGCTTCTTCCAAGGCCACTTGGAATGTTGTCGCCTTGTGTTATAAAAGAAAGCCAAGATTGAAAAACGACAAAGTATGAGAGGGTCACGTTTCAAGCATGCTTCACTGAGCGGTGTGGCGCGAGCCCCTTAATTAATGTCTGCCAACGATGAACGCCACCGCTGGCTTGATTAAAATTCCCTCGTTTCTTCCGCAAATTAAGGTGAATAAGACAGCAGGAGGCCGCCAGATTTATCTCACGTGTGACGAACTTTTCCTCTTATGTCTTAATTTCTCGCCGTTAAGGCGTATGTATCGTTTATTGAAGCACTCTTTGGTCACATAAGAAACAGGGCAGCGAAAAAGATTTGGCAGGAAAAGCTCTTTTAACTATGTATGCACGTATGGTGATTCTCTTTCTTTTCTTTTCTCTTTCTTTCTCTCTCTTTCTTGCTTTTTTTAAGGCGATAGCTTTGTCAAGAGAGACAGAGATGGTATGAAGAAAGGCAGCAAGGTTAACCGAAAGCAAGTATCTGGTTTGCTACCCTGCATTGGGGAAGGTGGAATGGGAGACAGAAAAGTATAGACAAAGAAATGAGAGAAAGAGAGTGAGAGGGAAGCGAAAACACATCCTAGAGTGTCACAATCGTTCGACGAGGCGGGTCAAGCTTCTTCACTTGCTATAGGCAGGAACCGTGGACGATCTAACATACAAAAAGAAAATTGCATTGGAGTCAAACAGAAAATATTTGGTTGTCCAACACACTACTTGGCAAGAGGAATTGAAGAGGTGATGACAGTCTCTAACCATTATACGAATTCATAACAGTAGAGCCGTCCAGAAGCCACACCCACATAATCGGCGAACGTAGGTTAGCCAACCATGCACTTTTCTAGTGAAATTACATCGGTGAACTTTTATTTCCACGTACCACTCATACCACTCATTTCTCCTTCATCTACCTTTCCTCGTCTTTTCGTGCCTTTTTTCAGAACGTTATTAAGGAAAGAGTAGTTATTCTTTCCTTAAACAAGGCATAGAATAATTATTTTTGAAAAGTATATTTGTTTTGCCTTTTGGTCACTTCATGGTGGCTATAACAATGCGTAATGTATATCACAAGGGTGAATGGGAGCATTTTGTTTTGTTTATAGTTCTGTTTATGAGTTGAGGAAAAAATGTAATGTAGCCCGATATACTGGAAGAACCTGCCATGTGCTGTGAAATAAGCATTAAACTCTCCGATGCTCCAAAGAATAAATAAGCTATGAAAATGTCAGTAAATTGGAGGTAATATTTCCCTCAGTGTTTTTACAGCTAACAGGTGCAGGTTTAACGCGTGCTTCAGTTTTGTGTTTGTTTTTTGTTTGTTCTTTGTCATTTTTACGTTAAAAACTTCAAAAACACTCATGCCATATACGTGAGTTTGTTCAAGAATCTTTCTATTCTTCAGAAAAAATTATAACTTCGTCTGTATGAAGGCTGGTGATAACATGTAAGCTACCCGCATTTGCATACGATATATAAATGAAACCTTACTTGTTTTACCCTACTCATTCTGTTGGTTTTTCTTCGTTCTTTTTTTTCTGAGAAGCTCGTATTTCGTTTGCTATTTTGGACTACTCAATCATTTCATGAGCAGGCCTCTACAACCCTCACCTTCATCCCGAATAACAAGAACTCCATAATGCTTTCTAATAACTTCCTCAGTATTTCTTGCGTCACTGACCTCGTACCTTCTACACATGTCGCTAGTGGAAGGCAGTAGAAAAAGAGGAATATCAGTAGACGACGTCGCAATGTAGTGCCTTGGCTTCAAGGCTATTTTTTTTACTCTACCATATTTTGCCACTCTTTAATTTTCCTGCCTACCGTGCTGCATAACTCAAAAAAAGAGAAAGAAAGCGAGAGCTATGGCGATAAATGGCAAGATGGAAAAGACAGATAAGCTGCTGCCGGCAGAGATTTAATTAAATTTTCGCCGACCGCAGCCCATCATTGTACCGGGAACACGGTATAGGCCAGCCAGAAAAAGCACGAGCAGGTAATTGGGAATTCAGAACCACGAAGTCCCGAACGAGTGACGGCTAAACGCTCCGGAACAAAATGGTTTGAGCAAGAACTGGTGACGGCATCACACTTTAGCCGGCGGCTAGGCCTAAACTGCTGTCTTAGCGACGTGCTTGGCGAGATATAAATTTTGTCCTACACACCAAGTTTGTCTCGCTTTATTTTTCTGTCTAGCTTTTACTAATTGATTATATCTCGTTCTTTCTTTCCATTACTACTCTGCATATATTTTCTCTCTCCCTCACTTTCTTACTATCTCTCACTTTTTAGCTCCCAAACGCCTTAACCTGACTGGCACTGGTTATAGAACCTCGGCCCTAGACTAGAGAAGACCTTACATAAAGATTAGGATATAATTGTGTTTAGTAGGGGCTGCAGTAAGCTGAACTAAATGTGGCTTAGGTCAGCTTGCCCTAAAGTGAGGCATTGCAAGCCGCTATCTCTTCAGTGAACAGTGTCAGAGTTGATGATTAGCAAAGCGTGAGTCCCAATGTTAAAAACGCCTGGTCAAACGTTTAGCATCAGGTCAAATTTAAACAAGATGAAGCACAGATTATTCTGTGATCTAACTTCGAGGCGGAATGGTACACAGAAAGAAGAAAGACGGATAAAACCAGTACCAATGAAGAAACCACCCCACTTCATCCTACTTCTAACGTTCCTTACTTGAAAAGCACGCTCTCTTAGCTGCAGGACATGACAACACAATTAGGATTCGGTTGGAATGTGCATCTGATATCTCTTTGTTTGTCTCTCTACACCTTCAACTTTCAAACTCTCTCATCCCATTCCTCAGTATAGGGTGACATACAGGTTAATCGAAGCTCGTTACTGCACCTACGCTTCTTCGATATCCTGTGCCTTCTTGAGTCTTTTCTACACCCGTGTGCTTCCGAATGCCCAATAGTGTCAATGGCAAAAATTTCTGAATGAACCAATGGCAAGCGGATAATTCAACGAATATGACACGTAAAAATTGCAACAGGAATCACAAGTTTCAGGGTCTTATGCACTATGACTACAATATGATTATGAGGTATACGCTAATGCAAGGCTCCTAGACACTGAGCAACTGCATTCCTGTAACGTGCACCTAAATATAAGTACGCGGACGCCTCACATTTCACCTTCACCAAAATGCGACGGCAGCCGTTGGGGTCAAAACCACGTCTCTCAAGTACCGTAGCCATCCACCTTCAGAACTATACCACCACGGCGGCACAATAAAAAATGCGCTCACATTTTCAATAAGGGTATTATCTTTGCACAGATCACTGCCCATAATACCCTGATCCACCTACCGAGATCTGAACTTTTCGAACCATCATTTGATTTCGAGCAACTCCATCCGCCAAATCGTCCTTCTGCTCAAACTTAGTTTATACGTTGCATTTTAAAACCAATGTAGAAATGCTTGAAATAATAAAAAAGCTCGCTCCGTTCGGCTCCGCAAAGTCAGTTTTCTAAGCGAACCTGCGGCTCGGTAAGTCAAGCAGGGTCTCGGTCATCGCTTATGGCTCACCCTGGGCATTCGCTCTGGACGACGCGCCATCCGCGGCCCATCGGTCCCCATGATCCGTCTCCATCCTTCTTCAGCAAACGTCATCCTGTCCCGGTGGGCCTGTATTGCAGCTAAAATTGCGATTCTACGTGTGCCCACGCGCTTCCTGCCGTGTATACTCCTTTCATTTTCCTCATTTCCGTTTCTATCTATCTCTCACACTTTCTCCCGCAGTTCCTGCGCACGTTAGAGGACACGGCCGAGCAATGGACATTCTAGGAGCCACCGGCGACCGTCGCCGTTGTTTTTCGATGGTTTCCGGGATTCTAGGAAGTTCTACATTGTGAATGCAGCAGCTTTATTTCGCTGCATAGACTGCCTTCTTTCGGAAGCGCTCACTTATCGCGAAAGTTCCTGACACGTTCTTCGAAAAGAAAGTAAGGAGTAGGAAAGAAAAGCAGGTACAGTAACTAGTACATGTTAACTGGTACGCTACCCTACACGGTAAAGCATACCGACTATGGTATACTACTAAACATTGGGGGAGCGATTCTAGGCTACTGTAGTCGGATGCCATTTTATAGTAATGCGGTATTTCCTCCTCAAAGGCGGATGGATACAAGGCAGCCCCAATCCATGCGCCTTCCGAACTGACTTTCAGCCGGGCGGCCACGAAGA
This sequence comes from Rhipicephalus microplus, assembly GCF_043290135.1. Classification (NCBI taxonomy): domain Eukaryota; kingdom Metazoa; phylum Arthropoda; class Arachnida; order Ixodida; family Ixodidae; genus Rhipicephalus; species Rhipicephalus microplus. The sequence continues at coordinate 1,112,274 of NW_027464645.1, read as the reverse complement.
ATATTGCCGAGTGAATGAGCTGCACTATTTCTTCAGTCGCAGAGGCGATCGTCCGCCACGCATCAGTCGTCAAGATGGGGCTTTTCCTGAATTATCAAGTTGTATACGACTATAGAGCGCTTGTCCCGTATTTGTCTCTTTTCCTCTGTTGTTCTTTCTTTGCGTTCTAATATTATTTAAAGCTACTAAATGGACGGGGAGCATACCGGTTATGGCATACTACTAAAACAATGCGGATGAGCAGATCTAACCACCAAACACCACGACCAACAACAAGCGATAGGCTTGAAAGTTGGAGGTTAAATGAGAAATGGAGCGAGAGCACGCTCTTGTATTCCACAGTCAGTCGGAGTCTTGTGAGCCATGCGACATCACTATTACTCTATTACCGGCTCTACAAGTCTGTAGTCTTCTGAAATGTTAGAGGCGGCTTCATCGCCTTAATCCGCGATGACTTCTCTGAAAAGTAGCAGCGGCTTTGGGTGAGGACAGGTTAAGATACTGTTGTATTACGTCACATCAGAATTCACTGCGGCGAGATAGGAACAAAGATAGACTGCTGGGATATTTTTGGGGATAAATGTTTAGGGCGTCCTGCCCAGATACGTTATTTTCACGTGTAGACAGGACAAAACATGTGCGAGGGAACTAGGTTTTACTGGAAATCTAAAAAAATAATTGTAGGAGTAATAGAGCAACTAATTCCCTCAGTTTATGAAGAAACAATGGCATCAGTGACTGGTTGTAGTTATGGCGAAAGCCCTTTTATGTGCGTCAATTGCACTCTTTCTCGCTCCTTTTGTATTCCAGATTCTTTCACCCTGATGTTGATTAGTGACGCTGGTGCGGATGACTGCCCTAACCTTCATTCATTGGCACTTTCTTATTTGTTCTCTATAAAAGAAAAACATGCTGACATCTTGGCCTATGGTTTCGCACATTCACAGCGCCACCAAAGCGCTGTTGTGATTCTTAAAGACGGCCGGACTTGACGAACGTCTTTCAACAAACAATGAGATCTCATGCTGTGTGAGTTCAATACGAACTGTTCATCCTTCTCTTTCTCACGCTCGTTCTTTCTTCTCTATTCTTTTCATTATTCCTCCTGTCCGCCACCTCACGTGTGGAGTTGCTATCCAAGCCAAAGCTGCGTGCTTTACCTCTTCGTTTTTCTTCTCTCCCTCCCCGCTTTGATTGCCTATAAAGCGTGCTTTGCCACGTACCTACTATTATTGCGACAAAGCTCGCTTCTTCGCAGAAGGTTTAGAAACAAAGGTTTGGTTGGGAACGATTTGCGTCACCATTGGCTTGATCTCCCAATGTTTAATCCTGCTTGTGAAGTGCTATTGTAGAGAGCTTCGATCGAAACTCCCTCGTGCAAAATGCGGTTTTGCGTAAATTAAACTAAGCTAGACATAAACAATTATAGAGGAATGAAAAGAGGTACTTGAGCCTCTTTGAGTCCACTGCCTCAATCCATTTCTACATACTCATAGTGTCGAAAGAGCCTCGACACTTAAGTACTTCGAGAGATAAGCTTCATCGCCTTTCGCTGGACGGTCGTCGTGGAGACGCATTGATCGAGACTCGAAGCGTGTCTTCGCTGCACCACGTCTGCTTCTCGCGATTTGAGACAACCCGAGCGAAAATGTGTCTCTCGAGTCCGTGCTGAGAGAAATTCTACCCGACGCGTGTTCCTGTCACCACAGAGGCTCAATGTCTTGTCAAAATAGGTGACAGCGGTCATCCTCAGAAAAACTGTTTGCGCGTTAAGGCTCGCCTGCCGTGGCTGTCAGCGTGGCAAAACGTTCACATTGGGCGCAGTCAGTGAAATTGATTCGGTCGTTCGTAGCTACATGCCGGAGGCTGTGCGTATGCTGCAGCTTCAGGAAGATCTATCGGAGAATATATTTGATAAAAGCAAATTAGACGACGCAAACCACAAGGAAAGAATAGCCGAAAAAAAAAAGAGCGTCGTTTTTTTCCTTTCGGCTATTCTTGCCAGGTGAATTGCGTCATCTAATTTTCTTGTAGCATGCACTAACTAACCCAACAAGAATAACCACTAAAATATATTTTGTACTCATGCTTTTTCTTGGAGGGAGGGGGGGGGGCTATTTTGCGGGCAGCTCCCCTTTTGAGGCCTGTTTCGCTCAATGCATGCGAAAACGTATATGTAAAACTGTGGCCACGTTTAGTATTTGTACCCAGGGGAAAGTCTGAACATACCTATTTACAAAGTACCTAAGGAGAGTCGTTGGTAGAGAAGGACTGCTTGAGTTTGAGTCATTCCCTGGGCTTTCTCAACCAGCCTTGGCTGAGCGTTGAAGCGGAAGCTTCAGCCCCCTCCTACTACATGTTGGAGAGACTCGGATTTTCCGTAAAAGCATCATTGTAAAAGGCATGATCTCATGCTGTAACGTGTGTATGCTGCACTTGGTTTAATTTTGCGAGTGGTATAAACTTGTCTCACAAAAATGAACTAAATGTGGTCATTACTAGGTCATGCATGCAATGAGCGTCAAAAACATCACCTGATTATCTAGTTATTGCGTACTATTCGCATCACAAATAACCATCCTAATTTTCACACTGAACAGTCAACAAAAAATGTATCCGAAAAAAAACACGCCTTTGGCGTATCACTGAGAGCAATTTTCACCATCCGTATACTCGTAAATTTCTAGTAATAGTAATAGTCGTAAACCGCTCGATTCACATTCACGTGAGCTTGTGGAATTCGTTATCCCTTAGTTCATTTCCATATTCATAATGTGTTTCCTACTGCATATTCTCATCACACTCTTTTTCTTCCGTTTTCTCTTAGCTATTGATAGTTTTAATGCTCATTCAGGTCACTGAGCAAAGCACTCGTTTTTTGTACAATTATTTCTCTAAATGAATCAACCGTTGGCTATATAATGAGCAAAGAAAAAACAATGAGCCAATAAATTCAAATTCAATCTCGCCAATATAACTTTTGATTCTCGACTGAGCATGAATTACATTTAGCCCGTACCAAGCGTAAACGCGCAAACTGTGGCAATGACAGTAGGGAGATCAATGTAAATATAATAGCGAATGATTCCTAGGTCACTCTTTCGCCAGTTGATAGTGTCATCCCTCATACTAGGAAATAATGAATGCTTACCACGAGCACTTACTGAAAATATAGACTGGATCGTTTATGAGTAGTTTGTCATCTCATCCAAAAATTTTTAGTATGCACACGGACTTGTTTCTCGAGATGAAAAATCGAAATTCGTGATCGTTACTTCTATTATTTCAAAATCAAGCCAAATCACAGTGCTGTAAGCCAGCTTCTGGGTGAGTTTTGCGAGAAGCGGCAATTGGTGAAGCGAAAACTGGGAGAGAGTCCGGCGCAGCTACTAAGGCAAGGAAGAACGAAGTTGAGAAGGCAAGGACAAGATCTCAATTTATTCCGCTTTTCCTTTGTCCGTTTCCAATGCCGCATCCCGAAGATCGCAGGATACATGGCCGGACCGCAATGTTCAGTAAGATTCGATCATCTACAAGCGCAGAAAGCGTAGACAATACGAACGGAGAGCAGGGAACGATAAAGGGAAAGCGAACAAGTTTGTCTGCATTGGGAACTATTGTTCTAAAAACAAAAACTAGAAGAAAAAAGAGCCACCAACTATCGGCAAAACCGGAGGGGCGATGCTTTCTCAGCTCATTTCCTGCAACAGCGGTCTTCGATAATGACGCTGCTAGGATAATAAAAAATTGGCCCTGCGCCGAGCGTAGAGGATCATAAAGGCCACGCCGATTCCTCGCTCGAGACAGAAACGTCGTTTGAGAGAACAAAAGAGAATATAAAACGGAATACGAACAAAACGTCCACAGTCTGAAGTCGCAACTCAGAACTACGTCCACATCGAAAAGCTTTCGATGACGTGCCAGTTTACGCCGGAAGTGGGCCGCAAACAGAAATGAACGGCATTGTAACGGGATGTCAGATTGGAAAAGAAAGAATGCAGCATTCTTGTCTATCGTTTGCGCGATGTATCGCTAAAATACGCGCACGCTGCCACATGGTCCTTCATTTGAAAGCAATCTTGCTACAAAATTCTGAGAGCGCAGTTGGCAATATTTATATTACACCTCACCCCTCCAATCTCGTTTTCACTTAGTATGATCAAACTCGACTCGGAATTATGTCATCAACTGAGGCAAGCATATGAACGCAGACCCCCCCCCCCCCCCTTCCCGTTCGTGCTTGAGTAACTGGCTTGAGTAACGCTCTTCGAGAAGTCCTCAGCGGGCACTATAATTTAGAATACAGCAGTCTCAGCGCACACTCGAAACGCGTGGAGTAGAGAGAGCTGTTTCTACGAACAATATTTCATCGTAGTGACCTCCGATGTGCGTTATTTAAATGCAGTGGATGTTTCAAGGCGGGAGCCTCGGTGTATTCTGCTCTTTGAAACAAAGGCGACCCCTTTAGCAAACAGCGAGGAATATTAAAATAAAGGAACTTTCAAACGCGAATTTCGTAAATCTTGTTGAAGCTGCCTCTGATTCAATATTTTGCCGCTGATCCGGAACGTTGTGCAGACAACTTGCACTGGTAGTAGCGCACGTACGAGTACAACTCAACACTGACTGATTGATTGATTGATTGATTGATTGATTGATTGATTGAGTGAGTGAGTGAGTGAGTGAGTGAGTGAGTGAGTGAGTGAGTGAGTGAGTGAGTGAGTGAGTGAGTGAGTGAGTGAGTGAGTGAAGAGCGGTAGACTAGGACAGTGTAGTCCGCCTCGGTGGTATAGCGCTGGTCACGGTGTTCTGCCGCTGACCCGAAAGATATGCGGGCTCGATCCTGGCCGTGTTGGTCGAATTTCAATTGAGGCGAAATGCTGGAGCCTCGTGTTCTGGGCGATGGCGGTGAACGTTAAAGAACGCCTGATGGTCGAAATTTCCGGAGCCCTCCTCTGAGGCATCCTTCGTAATCATGCCATGGTTGTGGCTTGTGAAGCCTCTTTTATTATTATTAGAACAGTACAGTTCCTTCTTCAGCTGTTCAAGTTCCGGACAGGGTGACTCAGTAAACGCGGGCCTTAAATGGCACAAAGGGCTTACTGTAGCTGCTGCTCGAATGTTTTTATTTTTTTATTTTTCTTTGTTCATTCCAACTAAATGCCATTCTGCTTACATAAGCGAACGTTTCACTAAACCCCGCAGAGCCATTTTGAAGGGCAAATACAGAACTTACGTTACAACACCGCCTGCATATCCGAGCAAATGGACTTCACAGACTTTCGACGATGTCGTCTCGCTTCGTCGACCATATTACAATCGATCTCACTTCGTTCGAAAATGTTTCGTGGTGGAACTGGCAAGAGTTTCCGTAGTGCGTCATCGCGCCATCGTTTTCCAACTTTAATGTCTCACTTTGACGGGATAATCGCATTGCGCAACTCCATTCTCATCTGTCTTTTTTTTTTGTCTTCTGTTTCTTCGTATACCAGTCACCATAAAAAGTATCCCCCTGAAAATTTACACCCAGAGTCTTCAGCTCTGCTCCTTAAGTGAAGGTTTTATCGCTTATCTACCTTCTTGCTCCAAGTCTCCTTATCGCTTTCTCAGGGCTGCCTGCAGTACAGCTCGATAACTAAGCAGATTTTTCGTACTAGCTCGAAAGTTTCGCAATATGTCGTAATATGAGTCGTCATCACAGTCGTTCTTTTTATCGTTTTTTTTTTTTTGCAGCAATTGCGAGATTCGCTTTCGAAGTGGAAAGTTAGGTAGCAATTTGCAATTCCCTTTCTAGAGCTGCGTAAACAGCAGAAATAAGTGGCAAACGTGTACTCTGTACAGAAACGGCTTGGGTAAGTGGCAGGTTCTGTTTCAAGTGCCGCGCTATCAAGCAAAAGCGCTTCTTATACTTATCATTACCAGTCACTGAGGCCGGAATTTCGCCAGCTAACGTCTGTAGCGGCAAGCTCGGTGTTTTTTTTTCTGCCGTAATACAAGCGTTTCATGGTGAAGTCGACAGCGTCCTCAAAATGCATTTCACCATTCAGCACCTTTTCTGCCAGACCTCTGGTGCGAAGTGACGTAATTGATGCTCCACTGACATTTCATCCTGAGGCGTTGAACGGATCACTACAGAGCAGCATACTTATGTTAAGAGCGGACACTACCGTTTGGTCTTGCGGCCATGGGACGGCGTAGCTTTCAGCGACACGAGTGGCTAGTCAGGCCGGTAATGCCATCGGCATGAATAAAAACAAGAAAGATTTTGTTTCTTTATAGGATTTAAGCCCGTGTCATATGCGACGAAGACGAGTGTCTTTACCACTATGCTACACAGTCATACTTTAACAAAGTAATACGCGTACATCTAAGCCAGGTATATAAATGTGTTGATCCGGCGGTGCAAAACTAATGTAGAAATTCAACACTTTCTGTGTACACATCGCTGATTTTTGCAGTCACGCATTGAGCGTTGTCTGCCGGACATAGTGTAGAGCCGACATGGACGATTGTACAGATCAGTAAGATTTTTCTATGAAAAATATGACAAAACTTCATTTCGGGAAACCGCCTGAGGCGATTATTGCATGTGCCAACTAACGAGAGGATGCGAGCTTAAAAACGCCATTTTGAGGGTGTTCAGACCTTTGCTTGTTCGGCTGCAAAAAGGCTAAAGTGGCCGTTCTTCACCCAAGTACGTTTCTCTGGGACGATACCTTCTTTGCACTGGTTTACATCTGGAAACTTGTACACTCGGACATATTGGCCTGCACCAATACGGCAAAAAAATATCTGGTACAACGAATGCGTCTACTGACAGTCTGTCCTTTCACGATTCCCATCGGAAAGCCTTTTTGATTTTTTCGCAAGCGTGCATTAAGTGTGCGGCTGTAGCAGCATTTTTTTTTTTCATATTAATGAACGTGGAGCCAATAAGTTTTTGTTATTGTCTATTTTTGCGAGGATTTATGTCAACAATGACATCGATAGCAACCTCTTTGGACCACAATGTTATGAGATCAACTGTGTCCTTGTTATGGCCGCAGCGCAACACCGAAAAAATGCAGATGTAGTACTTGGTAATACGTGTAATTAGTTCGCAATGTCTTCCAATATTACCAGGAAGCTTACATACCAAAACCACCTTATGATTACAGTGCATGCCGTAGTGAATTGTTCCGGAAACTTCCTACCCTTTGTTCTTCATTAAACGTGCATGGCATCGCGCTGTGCATGAACCTCTAGCTTTCTGACTCCATGAAAAGGCGACCGCCGTGGCATCGACCAAACCAACGACTACAGTATCTACGAAGCGAGCCATAAGCCATGTAAACTAAAGTGTACCAATTCACCTTCTGCAGCAGCCGACAGCCATCTTTCTCAGGTAACGCTGCTTGAAATACGTGAAAAAACTGTTCATCACTACTGAGATGCGAGGTGTATCGCTTAAAAACTTCAAAATTAGTCGCCACGCTTCCTTTCCAAATGACCAGTATCCCCGCGAAAACAACATGTTGCTCACTTCGTCATGTGGCAAACTTGAACGTAGGAGTGTTTGATAATGTGTGTTTAATAATTGAAGAATAGTACGAATTCGCGAAGTCCTAAACAGACATCCGAGCGTCCCTGAAAGCAAAAGCAGTTAGCAAGATGTTGGCAAAACAAAATGAAACAGAGATAGAGAGATAGAGAGAGAGAGAGAGAGAGAGAGAGAGAAAGAAACATAGTGAGATGACAATGCCCTTTACAGGGCCGTATACTGTACAACTTCATCAGCAAGATGACTTAAATTCCGAGCTCTCGGAGGAAATATATAATGAAGAACAACCGGAGCCATAAGTACTCAGGGAGTACTTTCGAAAGGCCGCCACGAAGGCAGCTGGAAGTTTGTTATTACTGTTATTGTCTGAGAATGAAAGAAATGTGTTCCTACAAAGCCAATCTTTCGATCCGGGTTGTACTCTAACAGCTCACCCTTCCTGCGACGCAGAGCACTTAGATGATAGCGCAAGCCCAACGGCTACGAAAAATACGTTCGCCACAAAGCACCCAGACATAAAGCGAGAAAAGGGAGAAGCAATTCCGCGAATGTGATCACACAGGCCTGTAGATGTATGTTGTATAGAATGTATGAGCCTGGGGATAGTACACGCAAACATGACAGTGCGAGCAAAGCTTGTCTTCTTCTAGGGAGCTTATTATTTTTTTACAGTTGTTGTTTAGTATGTTTTACTAGAACAGCGTTCTTATCACTCGTTCGCCCACATTGTAATGAAAGTGCTTTTCTGCTTCTTTGTAATGACTAGCTTGTACAAACACCTTTAACGTGCATGTTAATACATTAAAAAAATATTGCCTGTTATTCAACTAGCAGGTCTTATGTATTACCTGAATTTAAAAAAAAAAGAGAACGCGATGGATAGAAATTAACAATAACTCTCTCTGTACTTCCCTTTCCTATGCCATTCATTTATGTCTTCATGCCCAATAATGGCCTCTAGGTGTTGCTGACGTTACAATTTTCAGCTTGTTTTTTTTTCTTTTTTCGTCAAATGAAATGCCAAGCTTTCAATATTTTGAAAATTTGCTGGTAACTGTAGTAAACTTGAGTGCATGATAATAAATTTATCGCAATGCATTGTGTTTTTAAAGAATTTTCAGTTCCTCTACTGTACCCTGACGTCACAACAAAGTATGAGCTTCTGGCGACGTGCTCGCGCAAGGCGTGACAATTCCATCGCCGTTCCACTATGCGGCTTTGTTGGTTTCGCACAATATGCGATTGTGAATGTTTTTTCGGAACGCTCAAGCAGCAATTTTCGATGCATTGGTACCTGTCACAATCCCAACTATAGCTATACCGGTTCAGGAATCCACCAGAATACACACTATAGCCTGACATCACATTGGTGTCGATGTCAGTAGGTGCTGCATGCGAATGTCGAATTGAAGGTCAAAATTAAGTACCTTATGAACGCTTAGTGAACTTCGCGATCGCGCAGAGCCGTCTCCGTATACAGGAGTGTGACAAAGTGACTTCGTCCTTCAAAAGAGTTGTCAGTATAACTTTGAAACAAGGACACTAAGCGATAGCACATTAGAAGAAACTACCGATGTGCCCATGGGAAGCTCACATGGTAACTTTTCTGCGTGACTTCAAAATCGTTATTTTTAACAGCGAAAGCAGGTGTGAGATCTCAAGAAGAGCCGCTTTCGGCACCGTAGTTGTTCACCGCCACCACCGGTGTCCATAGCCATTGTCGCTTGAAATAAGAAAAACAGAAATGAAATAAGAAAATATATCCAGGATGCAAATATGGTTTGAACCTGGGTCCTCTTCATGGCAACCCAGTATTCTACCCCACAGCCATGCCGTTTCTTTGTTTTGCTTTTTGCCGATTCTCAAAACTCTATTGCGAAATGTGTCGAGAAGGAACCGCGTTAACATGTGTAATATACCGCGGTGGAAGAGCAAAAAAAAAGCAGGCATCAGACAATGCAAATTGCGTAACGAGTTTGTCGTTGAGTGCTTCCAACCTCTTACAAACTTCATCATCAGCCACCGCATCGGCAAAATAATATCCTGCAAATGCGTAGCGGTTACCTTACCTCTCCGCAGAATGAATACTAATCTCGTATTGGGTGCTTCCCAACATGGCAAAAATTATACTTTATGGTGTATCGGGTACCTTGCAAGCGCACTTGTATTAGTAGCCCCGAGAGAGTTTACTACTGCTTCTAGCAATGCCGCTCTTAATTTAAGCTTTCGCTGTG